>NC_135557.1:23651224-23676224 GCF_964340395.1 Glandiceps talaboti | reverse complement strand
GGAAACACTATTTTAGCGCAATTAAGTGAATTTCCAAACATTAGTAATATCATTATGGTACTCCGATGGCCCTTACTAAAATTTCTACACTTCCAAAGTAGCATGTTAGAAAAGATTAACCCATATATATGTACACCATGTAACGGGTGAGTTTCATTAATCTGTTAAGTAATGAATCCTATAGTAAAAGTATAAACAATGCTCAATATTTCATCCATGTACATATTCAGTTATCATATACTGTATTTGACAATGTCATGTTCAACGATGCTATTTAGGGTAGTCTACCAATACGATGGATGGCACCTGAGTCAATGTCAAAGTGCACTTACAGTTCAAAGTCTGACATCTGGTCTTATGGAATCGTACTCTGGGAAATATACAGTCTTGGTGAGTTAATAAAAGAACATCCTCTGAGAAAGTAACGAGAAAGTTATCCAAATTATCCAATTTTCATTGACAGCCGAATGACTGCGTAAATGTACATGCATTATCAATTTTACAGTTTTGGAAGACAATTCTGCTCTAATGACAATTAATATAGTGTTAAACTGTAGTTAATTAGAGACGGATGAATGCCATATTAAAAAAGGGTCACATTTTAAGCTGACTATTTTTTCATTATCTAACTTTGCATTATTTTGTGATTTTGGCATGACCCCTTTGCTGCCAACAGTTCCAAATCCTACAACTACCACGTCCCACCACTATCACCAGTGTAAAGTACTATAACATATCAGTGAAATGCAATGAATTAATTGTTAGCTGCACGGTGTGAGGAAAGGAGCTGGTCTCACGGTAGTAAAGGCGGAACATTTCAATATACATTGTATTGAATTGGGTCTACATGTAATGGGGTGGAGAGCCGGAGGTGTTGACCTCGATCCGGATGTTGTCAGTTGCACGCTGATTATCTAGTCTCTGGAAGATAGCCCCACGCATATCTGTATTCTGGTAATGCAAACAAAAACTCACTGTGTTGTACTGGTGGTAATATTGGTAAACAATAGATGCCTTTTAAATATATCAATGTTTTAGGATCTTACAGCAGCCAAATGCCCTGTCTCTAGTGGGATTCAAACTCTGGAATATTGGAACCAGAAAGGGTCACATTTTAGACAAAGGAAATTGGGGGAGGGGGGAGCGGTGACTTTTTAGCACAGTAGACTTGGGCGACAGTCACATTTTATGCCACAGACTGTGCTTGACCCCCCCCCCGTGTAATTCCTCCCTAACACAGAATTAAAATGGCAATGTGAAGTAAGCGTTTGTCTTCTCCTACAGGTAATACACCTTACCGTGGTATGGGTGTGAAAGAGATTGCTACTGAGGTATGTCAAGGTTATAGACTGTCCAAACCAGACTGCAGTGATGATGATAGGTATGTACCTGACTGATAAAGATACCGTTTTTTCTTTCAAAATATGCTTCCCATATAAACATGTACCATATCATGTCAGCAAAACTATAATTCCATAATGTTTTTATTTCATTTCAAATATTGATTTCTAAACAACACCCGGTCATTGGTCATTCTCATCTTCACTCTCCCTCTAGAATACTATTTTTCTCTCTCTTTCCAGCTACAACATTATGGCAGATTGCTGGAAAGAAAAGCCATCGGTTCGACCCACCTTTAGAGAAATTGTTCTCAGACTCATTAGACTTCAGTCTGTATACGAGGTAATGTATAAGGATTGCACATGATAGTCGTGTCCATTTTAGAACACGCGAGTACACCAGGCTTATTGTAAGGACGTACATAATGATTATTATGTACATGAAAAGACAGACAGCAACGAAGAAACACTACATGCATGCACATACCGAACGATAGACTGACAGACAAACGTGCAAACAAATGGGCATATATTTAAACGGATATATGACATTATCTCATTTTGTTTTCAGGATTAAGTATATGTCAAATGTAGAAGTGGTCAGACTTCCAGAAATTGCCGATGAAAAACTTTAAAGCCATGTTTGATATACCTGTAGACAAAGATAAGTTTCTACTATTACTATGCTTGTATGTCAGTGTTTCCTTTTGCTTCCCTATTTGCTTTGCTTCCGTCTTGTCACATTTATTAAAAAATTAGGCAGTACGATTTCATGTAATACCCAATTTGTTTGTCGATGATTTCCAAGTCACAACTGATGACGCATATCACTTGGTAAGCATACTTGTGAATGTTAACACGTTTATAGACATATATCTACCTACATATTTATCAACTTAGATGGAAACCATTTGGTAATATCATTATACAGATCTTATTTCTTTACTTCAGCGAAATTTTAGTTGACTTTATGTTAGATAGCGTAATGTGGTTTCGATTTTTGACTAAACGTATATCACAACGAATTCAGAGATGTATTTTCAATTTAGATAGATGACGACGATATATCTTCTGCTATACAGCACACGCACTTTGTGAGATATTGATAGCATGTAACCAGAAATACAATTATGATAATTGCGTTTTGGAAGCTCCATTCGATGCTAGTCTGTGACTATTTAGTCATCAATTTGATGCCACTGTAGTGTATTTTGTGAAATATCTATATGGATAACAGGTTGTCAAGGAACAATTCAATAATCGCAATAAAAAATATGTGGAACTTGGCGTTTAGAGTAACTATTGATATGCTACACATATAGTTTAATTAATTATTATCAGGTGACATTGCTGGATTCAGTACTTTTATCCAAAGCTTGTGTACATTTCGAATGTGACCGTTTTTAATTCATACTGTGTTCTCGATTAAAAATATGAATAAAGGTTATTTAATAATAGCGTAGTAAAGTTTTTAGTTCAGTTATATATGTATTGCATTCACACGTCACATGTTTAAAAATGAGACAACGTGGTTTCTGGTTCTATTAGATTAGTGTGTCTGTGTCTGTGTCTGTTTTGTGTCAGTGCTCGTGTTTTGTGCCAGGGCCTGTATCTTTTCTCTCTGCTGTTATGCCCGAGCTGTATGGTATCATGTATGTCATAATTTCTATAAAAAGATATGTTTGAACGTTTTTCATGCAATGTTAATTACTACCTCGTTCACCCTTATGGTTTTGTCTACTTACTTCGGCATACATAATTCAAACAAAATTTACGATCAGTAGAAATTAGATGGCCCTAAACGTGAATACGTAGCTACAGAGAAAGAAAGCAATACTTGGAGATAATGGTGAATTTATTTACATGGAAAAATCAGACTGCTACTTATAACAATGGATAATAATACAAATGATGAACTCACCTTATAATGGAAGGTAAGTTTGTTGGCTATATCAACAGTGACATGTTGGCATCCCCTTCCTCTCCAACGTTGATTCCCTTCAAACAGACGTAGTAAAATAGTCATAATGTATTAAATGTTGCACCTTTCTGGTTATTATGCAATGCATTATATTTATTTCCATAATGAACACGACATAATTATAATACATCATACTATGTCAAATATTACGCAGTGATTTCTGCCAAATCTTTGGCCAAGAACGAAGCACCATGTCTTTATGTTTAATATAGTACACATTGGGCATTGTCACGAGTGTACTTTATACATTATTGTAAATATTGTAGAACAATACCGGTTAATCTTTGCTCTTGCCACATAAGATAAAACTCTATACATTCCAACATCATCGCAATTTGTAATCATATTTATACAGGGCAGAATGGGACAGAAAACGGCGAAAAGTAAGTACATAACTGCTACATGTGAGTTAAACCAATATTGCAGTCCCGCTACTTCATATTACACTTCCACTTATCCAAATATTGCATTCTTCAAAATTTGGTATGTCAGACAAACATAATGACATGCATTTATTTTTTGATCGCCTTCTTTTTATTTACACACACACACACACACACACACACACGTTTATTTACTTGTGTGTATGTGTGTATGTATGTATGTATGTATGTGTGTATGAATAAATCAATTTTGTTACATCTCCAAACACCAAGTGACATTTCGTAATTTTGATATAGAATGGGTTCAATAACTTAAATGAGTACATACGTGATAAAAAGATACAGCATTGTGGGTAAATATGACGTCACTATAGATTTGTACTGGTCAAAGGTACAGTCGAAATTCAACATGGATTACAGCTTTAACGCTTTGCTGTTTATTTTAATGCTAAGTGTACCTGAAGGTAAGATGCATGTAACTTGACAATCTCAATTGTACAGACAATGACGACAAACACCGTGTGATAGGGTTGTAAAGCATGGCGTAGAATTGTGTGAGTTATTCTTTATGTGTATTTTCATGTGTATGTGTAGAATCAAGAAATCGCAGTGTAAGGCCCACCGCAAACGTTATAAACGTTTTAAACTATGAATACACTAGTTAATTGTACCACACGATCAAATTGGTGTTTCAAATACCCACACCAAGTAAGGGGGCGACGGAATTTTGAAGAAAGAAAAATGATTGACGGAGGTATGAAACACATACCTCTCAAAGCACAGATCAGTAGTTCCAAAGGCCACTGTTGATATAATTAGAGTATGGAATATAGATATCACTCCCCATACCTCTTCTTTTCCAAAATACACGTCTAGAAAAATATAGTAGCTGAACAAAGATTATGGTTGTTTGATGACCGTACGACGAAAGGTAACGTTAAGGTAATTCCCGAGTGGTATGCAAATTACAATCGATCGTTCATTATTACGATTGTTACTCAGCAAGCTGGAAAGCAGTCAGCATTTCTGATAATACATCGTACAAACTTTACAACTTAGCAAATATCATGCAGCCGATAAGTTTTTATACTTACAGATCTCCGTATTTAAGATGAAAATGATTGCTGTACATTACTTCTGCATTTCTTAATTGATATTAATAACATCTAAATTCACCTTAACTTTAATATACTATTTAGTATACTTGAAATAATGTATTTTTTGGAATCAACATGAAGTGGTTGGACTTATCTCTTGATGAGGTAGTGGTTTGGTATTTTTGCATTATCAGAGATTATATAACTCCAAAGACGTTATGTACACATAATGTAAGCGACAATGAAATTGATAAAACATTTAAGTTACACTCCCGTCAATGGTTATGAAAACAAATTACCTTCACAGGTAATCGGCAATGACTTCGTTAATGAATTTAGTTTCGAATAAATCGGGTTGACAAATGACTGTACGAGGATATGATGCAGCCGTTAAACGAGTTATTATTCTGCGCACCGGATTTGAGTAGTTGGTAAAACATATCAGGGAGAAACCACACAATCGCGGTATCATTACAGACTATAATACTATTACTACTGATCTTCGCACACAGCTGATAGACCAAGTAATAACACCCGAATCACTCTCATATCTCGTATCCGACTCAACTTCTGTATGTACGTACCAGGATCACACTTGAACTTTAAAGGGAATTAGCTCAGACTACACACAGTGTTTAAAGATCTACACTGGAAAACAAGGCAAGCACCCAGCATAGTGCCTCGTTCATTGACTTCCCGCGAAGCCAAGTCCTCTTGCCAAATCTGAGCTGAAGTGCCTGTCCGTGTGCTTTATTGTGACGTCCTTAAAGTCTAAATATACATAACGCATGGCCAATGGCCAAATAATTAATGCACTCCATATACGCTTTTCTTAAAACATTGATGAATGATCACTATGAATCCCAGATATTTATGAAATGCAGACTGTCGTCTCATGTATTCGAGTATGCTTGGAATCCTGTGTGGTCTAAATCCAATATCCTTGAGACAGTCTATTGACCTTTCAGTCAAACTAGGCCATGCGATGTTGTTAAAATATTAAGTTTACTGAAATATAAATGTCATCTGTGACACTTTCCCCTCTTTCCAAAATTTGTAACGCCCTCGTTACAGACTAAAATATCTAAAAAATAATTTACCCTTCATAAATGAAAATTGAAAAGAAGTAATTAATGCTGTTTCGTATGAAGTGTTAGAAATGTAAAATTTATACGACCCTTGAAAACTAAGATTACTAAAATCTCTCAAATTCCAAACCAGATATACTTATTTAGTCAACTTGTACTTCAATGAATAAATGACATCAAAGAGAGACATCACAGATAATTCGAAAATTGAATCGTAGAATAATTATATTCTGAGTTGGCTATTGAATTGTGTACTTCTCAATCACATCACAAACATACGTTCGACTGGCCAGTCTTTTTCAATCATTCACACAATCATACTGATAGATATGACCATCCATAACGTACTGTTCGGGCCCCCTCTATTTTCATTAACACTACCAGACAAGTACAGTCATCAATAGAATTCTCAGGTCTAAAGAACTTTGCTAGGAATATTATATCTGCAGCATTTAAAAGTTGAACATAAAGAAATATAAATAGGAGAATGTTTTAATGTTGACCAAGTTATACCCGATTCATCGTGTACATAACTAAATTATAACATAAGTATTCCTATCTGAAAGGAATGTAGGTATCTGTCTCGTAAAATCAAATGATGACATTAAATATCTATGCTATGAATAAATATTAACTCTTAAATATTTCATCACGCCAATATTGAAAATTGTCACTGACAAATGGTCAGCATGCCATATTCGTGATCATATTCCAAATTGAATCTTTAACTGCAGACGAAATCAATATTATGAAAAATGGTGTAGCATAAAAGTGTGTGTCAGTGACGTCGTCTTTGTTTAGTGAAGTCAAAATTAACCAGTCAATGTTCAAGTATTCAAGTAATCTAAGTCTAGTAACTTGTGATTTCACCCTGATATCAGCTATCAAGAACACTGACCTAAATGTATTGTCTTACAGCTATCCTTAAGTTACACTAACTACTCAGCTGTTACAGTCATCAAGAGAAGTCAGTTGCGCCAACACAATCATTGTCGTGTAAGAAACCCTACGTCATTATTTAAACATTACAGGCATCTTAGCTGTTCATCCATGTTTAAAATTTGACATCTTCAGTATGTTAACGACTTATACAGAACTATTAAGACCATTAATATTAATCCAATAAGTCAATTTAGTTTTCATTACAAGTAACCTGATTGACCATAAGTAGGTTGGCAATTTTCTCATTGCAATTCAATATACCCTTTGAATCTATACCACTAGAAATTATGCACGCTGCTCAAGTGAAAATAGTCCTTTCTCATCGAGTATATGGGTGCAATTTTCTTTGTATCTATAAATGATTATGGACATTTTTGTTTGCCCTTTGGTGACCCTATAATTGGAAGTTTGAACGATTAACAGTTCATCTGAGGAATTTCATAAATTCTTGCGGAATTTGAAAGGAAATTTGTATAGACAATAACACAGCTCATTTCGGTCGGATCTCTGTTTTACACCCAAATTCGAATTCAAATAGTTATCTTGTACAGCAGATTCAATAAAATACTATATCAATTTGGTTCCTTCCTTTACCATAGGAACCTTACATCACAAAACCAGACTCAACGTGTGAGCAACGCATTTATCTGTAGCGTTTTCGGCTCACTACAACTCAGAGTCAACAAAACTTCGAGGAGTTTCCAATACTCCATACTTCAAGAAATATCCTTATTAAAACTAAAATTTTCTCCATAGATAAATCAATAATATTCTTTCTGCTTGTACGCGACCATTGAGATGTAAAACAGCATCACTGAAATGGTTGTGGTAAGAAAATAGATTCCAAGAATTGTTCGTCGTCAAACTAATCGAACATACAATTATTATTTCTTACACATGTCTCTCATGATTAGCTTTGTACACACAGTAACAAACTCGCTGATCGTGAATAAAAATGAATTGAGCAATAATAATAATGTCAATCTTTAAAAAAAATTTACTACCGTATGATTAATGAGTTCTTTGTCCATCAAAAGTCTTAAATATGTACTTCACATGCAAACTGCTGCGTTCTGTATAAGCGTCCGATATTTTTTGTTGAAAATTAAAGTGTTCTTCATACTCGTGCTTGTAGCAATCGAATGTCAGCTGGTCGCGTTGATGGCTTCACTTCAAAGTTTGTCATAGTCTTTATCGTTGTCTCGTTATTCAAAATTCGACGCTTTCTGACACATTCTCTCCTTCTGCAATTTTATATTCCGTTACTGCGATGTTATCAGTTCTAGTTCGTGTAGCATTCCCACCATTGGAACATAATCGTTAAAGTTTCCTTTCGAAAAGTTCTTGAATCTTCTCCGCATCCCTCTTTGTACAAACTTTTTCTTCTCGTGCATCATTGTTTCTTCGTTACAGTGTTAATTTGTTTTACTCACCCAGCGGGGTTGTGCTTTTCTTCTTAAAGGTTGTCGGTAAGTCTTCGTAAGGTTCAAACTTGGTTCATTATACACACAAATGGTTGTTCAAGCCCCGGATCTCCATCAATATTACTACTGTTGTTCAAGCCCCGGATCGCCACCAATATTACTACTGTTGTTCGAGCCCCGGATCGCCACCAATATTACTTTCTGTTGTTCGCTGCCCGGATTCTCCACCAATATTACTACTGATCTTCGCACACAGCTGATAGACCAAGTAATAACACCCGAATCACTCTCATATCTCGTATCCGACTCAACTTCTGTATGTACGTACCAGGATCACACTTGAACTTTAAAGGGAATTAGCTCAGACTACACACAGTGTTTAAAGATCTACACTGGAAAACAAGGCAAGCACCCAGCATAGTGCCTCGTTCATTGACTTCCCGCGAAGCCAGGTCCTCTTGCCAAATCTGAGCTGAAGTGCCTGTCCGTGTGCTTTATTGTGACGTCCTTAAAGTCTAAATATACATAACGCATGGCCAATGGCCAAATAATTAATGCACTCCATATACGCTTTTCTTAAAACATTGATGAATGATCACTATGAATCCCAGATATTTATGAAATGCAGACTGTCGTCTCATGTATTCGAGTATGCTTGGAATCCTGTGTGGTCTAAATCCAATATCCTTGAGACAGTCTATTGACCTTTCAGTCAAACTAGGCCATGCGATGTTGTTAAAATATTAAGTTTACTGAAATATAAATGTCATCTGTGACAATACCTACAATTAGGAGGACTTAAGCCATAGCTGAAACGGGTCTTGTTATCCGATGACCACAAAAGCGAGAAACTCAGAATTGTGGTTTGAATAAGTCCTCTTAATTGCGTGTATTATTAAGTACAATAATGGTAATTAAGAAGTGGCTTGATGGTAGGACTGCTCACTGCAATATTATCTGGTTTCTGTGTCAATCAATCTTAGTCTCACCTAGCGAGTCACTAGTACGGGTTATAATATACTTCTTAGCACCATTTTAAAATGGTACATTTTGAGATATAAAATTCGATGCTTTTGGCAATAATTATTATGGCAATGAAAATAGTATGTATTGTTGTACTTATTTATTTGATATTCAGTTTTGACCATTGTTTTTTTTTTATTTTATTCCAAGGTGTCCAGGGTCAATGCACTGTGCACACTCCCATTCCAACAGTAAATGTGGTTGAAGGAGAGTCTACAGAATTGATATGTTATCACGAATCCTGTCCTGACAACTTCGTTCTTTACTGGTATAATGGAACATATACTGCGGGAGAACTGATATTGATTTATACAGGTGAACCGAATGTTGAACCTGGATATGAACGTTTCTCCCTTAGCGATGACGAGTCCAGTCTGTCTATACAGGATGTTGTCATATATGATGCTAACCTTTACACGTGTCGGGTTATTGGTTCCGATAGTTCTGAAGCTATTGGATATGTAACTCTCGATGTAACAGGTAATTGAAAGGCCTAAGTTTTATATTTGCATTCAAATACCCCACAAAAAGGTTCATATTACGCATGGAATCAGTTGATACGTAAGCGCATCTCAAATTTCACAACTAGCAGTTGTGTTTCATTTTGCTTTCCAATTTGAAGAAATAATTGGGAAGGGAGCATCGTTATAATATCTAAGTTTTGTCACTAATTCGAAAGCGTTAAAATCAAATATCACAGGTGGAAAACATTAGGGGGAAATATTTATTCGAACAAATACATTGACATGGTAATTTAATTATTCCATCGTCATTCAGCTAAGGTAATGCCTAACATCAACGATGTCGAGGTTTATCCTGAAACCATTAATGTAGACAGTTAAGAGGTATGTAATCAGTTGATAACTAAGTTCATCTATGAAATTCCACCAATAGCAGTTGCACTTATATTTTTCCCAAGTTGAAAACAGTAGTATAGAAAATGGGGGTGCTAGCGCAATGAAACAACATGCCTGTTTTAAACTTGTTATAAGGCAAATTAAGCATTATATCTGTACTAAAATCAGTTTTGGACCACTGAAACAACATGCCTGTTTTAAACTTGTTATAAGGCAAATTAAGCATTTTATCTTTACCAAAGTGTTTCAGCACCCGATCAGTAACGTCAATCATAAACTGCTGACATGCTAACGTGTTACGACATGCTCTAGCTGTTGCGACATGCCTCATCATGCCCCGTCATGCTCTTATGAGTCATATATGGTATTATGGTATTTATCTAATTGTACGCCTCAGTAGGTTTGGCAACTAAGGCAGCCTCAGGCATGTCCGGTTCAAAGGTCAATACACTAACAATAAACTGGCAATAGACCGTTTAAGGCTCATGACTCAGTGTATGTATGTCGTACGCCCAATTAAGCAAATGGCAACACAGGGTATATACACACATTCAAACTATTTTCAGTATTATATAAAATTCAAAAATGTCAAACGAACAAAGTCAAAAGCCAATCACTTTCGAAGACGACACAATCGAATCAAGTCCACTTTCTCTGATTGATCCTGTTCTTGCTAATCCTGTAGAGAATAGTGAGGATTTATTACTGATTATTTTGGATGAAAAAAGAAGGATCCAAGCGGTTCTCACAATCAAATGGAGAGCAGTTCCAACAGAAAAAAAACATTTCTTATTTCTCGATATCAGGAGGTCCATTCTTGTCACGGTGTTGGATTATGGATTTGTCTCAATAATCCAATAACTCATAACAGACTTTATTATACTTACGCTCCGAGCAGAATGATAAATGAGGTTCTTACAAATCCAAAACTGCCATTAATAGTTGTTTCAAATCAATTAAAAAAATCTATGAGAAATCCAAAGAATTCGTATTATAGTTATACTCTAATGGATTTTGATGTAGTAAACCAAAGATTAATGGAAAAAAAGAAGTTAAACAACAGTTAAACAAGAATATATCAAAAAATATATGATGGAAATCATTTTTTAGTTGATCAACTTACATAAAAAAAAAATTAAAAAATTATAAATTATAAGTTATTCAGTTATTCAGTTATTCATCATGATTTAAGGATCATTCTAATACTCATTCAAAGTTATTCAAAAACCTTATTTTTTGGTTGATTTAACTTCATTTTTAAAAGATTTGATGCCAACGTAAACTCCACCAACTAAATCTTATCTCTGGATATTCTGCGTTCCATTTATCCCAAAATCCTTTAAGAATTTGGTTCTGTGAATGTGCCTTCGTTTTCAACTCTGGTATTAGAACTGCTTCCTGATACTTTCCTAAGTATAAAAGAATTGCTTTTATAATTACACTGAAGTTGAGTGATCGATATCGTGTTGGCTCTATATGAACTTCATTAATTGATGAAAATATTATAGTAACAGTTGTTAAAAGATAATAATTGAGATTATATTTTTTAAAAACCTTTTTAATGTGGTTTTTAGGAACATAGATGTTTCGACTGTATCGACTATTTTTTTTTTTTTTATCATGCTCAAAGTTTTCATTTAAAGATTTGTTAAACGAATTACAACAGTTAAAACAGTGAAACCTTTCATAAATGTTACCACAAATGTGTTTACAAATATGATCACGAGGTATATTGAATCTTTTACATATGTTACAATGTATGATGTTATACCAGTTTATGTCTGTCATCGAATCACAACAATTAGAACAATGAGATTTTCCAAACAGTGCGCCGTAAATGTTAGTACAATCATGGGTTGCATCTGTTACACCTTTTCGTTTACATAATTTACACACTTCCATTATATAGTTATATATTATTTAAATATATTTTTTTGTTAAATAGACTAATAATATTCCACCACCAGCTAAATAAATATATTGGTATGTCTTCATGTTGTTAGAAGGTTGATAATAGTCACTAAATTCGGGTTCATTTTTAAGACTTGTGAGACTACTCTGTGTACTCTGTGGATGAAATTCTAGATATAAATTTAAATTTTGATCAGTCAGAACCAGATTTTGTCTCGCATGAACATCTAAATTTTTTTGTTTTGCTATAAAATCCAATACTTTCTGTCTATGTTCCAACCATACTTCTTGATCTTTATTGAAATTCTCCAAAGCTAAATCATGTCTCTTTAATTCTTTTTCATGTTCTTCTTTCGTATTGCCTGTAACTGTCTTACCTATATAACTAGCTCCGACAAAGGCAGTTGCATTTAAAACAGCTCCACCAACCAACATCACAATTGCCGTACCCATTATGTATATATATATTAAGATATATTAAATTATTCTTTTTATTTATTCTTTATATTTATCCTTTGTAAGGATCAACTGGTAACATATTTCTTTGTTCTAACATGTCTTTCTCTAATACTGCTCCACTCACAGCTATTGCAAGAGAAGCATACTTCTTTATTGAAGTACTTGTTTTAGGACTGTCTGAAGCCATCTTCATAGTCTTGTCAAGTATAAAACTATTAGCTATTGTTAAAGCAGATAAAACTGCACCATCATAAAGACCATTCACGATTAGTTTAGTATAGTCTGTCATTGTGTATAGTGTATAGTGTATATATAATATATATATTATAAATAAAAAAATTAAAACAATATATAATAGTGATCCATATTATTCCATATCAAACAGAGCATTATTTTTAATTGGTTGTGGTGTCGTTAATTCTTTAGACTCTGTTGACTCTGCTGACGACTGAATATCACTTGATTGTAAAAACCACTGTCTTTTATAAAATAAACCAGCTACCCCAATTACTAGTGAACCAAGAGTTAATAAAATCATAGTATTAGTATTAGTATTATTAAATAGCGAGCTTTTATTGTCCGACTGTGAGTAAAACTCAGTTGCCTTTATTGATTCCATTGATTTAACTATCGACTCTTTTGACGCTATCGACTCTATCGATTTTAATTTTTTTTTTCGTTTTTTTTGTTTCAGCTGAAATTATTGCTAATTTTTTACCCCATGCAACTCTACCTGGACTTTTAATTTTACTGTTTGTAGTCACAGTCTCTGCTTGTGGTTGTGTTACAGTTTCTGTTTGAGGCTGTGTTACACTTTCTGTATCACTCATTTTTTACACTAATATATATAATACAAACTATTTTTAATGTTTTCTTTTCAAATTACTTTAATTTTTTTGAAACTCTTTTCAACTAAGTCAATTTTCAAGTTGTTTTCAGGATCTTGATCAAGTACTTGTTCATGTACTTGTTCATGTTGACTTAAATCACTTAAGTCACTGCAGTCACTCTTTTCAACTTTATTAAAGTCACTTTGCTCACTTTGCTTGGAACAATTATGAGTTGTATAAAATATTTTTTTTTCAAATTACTTTAATTTTTTGAAACTCTTTTCAACTAAGTCAATTTTCAAGTTGTTTTCAAGATCTTGATCAAGTTCTTGAACAAGTTCTTGAACAAGTTCTTGTTCATGTTGTCTTAAGTCACTCTTTTCAACTTTATTAAAGTCATTCAAGTCACTTTGCTTTGGACAAGTATGTGTTGTAAAGTTAATATTATTTAAAATAGTGAGACCACCACTTGTCAATGCCAAAAGAGGACCATAACTGTATGCTAACTTTCCAGTAAGTTGTTTGAATTGATTTGTAACAAGAAATTTTTTTTTCAAGTCATCACTTAATTTATTCACATTCTGTACTGGAAGCACAAGTCCTACTATTTTACTAATCCCAAATAAAACTCCATTTACAATGTTGTCACTTACGAGAGAACTGTAAGTGCTTTCATATATCTTATAATACTTTTCGATTTCTTTATCGTTCGCTTTTTCAATATATTCGAGAGTGAAATTTTTTCCTAAGAAAGCTTTCGATTGTCCAGCAGCAATGATACATAGTAATCTTTCTCTGTACTTAACTATTGGAGACACCTGTGACTCTGGTGTTGTTGAGGTTTATGTTGGCATAACTGGTTGTAAAATATCTGTCAATGTCTGTTCCATTTTGTTATATAAATATTTATATAATATAAAAAAATATTTATTTGTACATTTTATTTTGTAAAAAAACTAGATGATAACTAACGCAATAAATAGCCAACAAATATCATTGATTAACATTATACCAGATCTATACTATAAGGTTGTCTTAAACGAAACACTAATTTGCTATAAGGAGTATATTTTAATTGTTTGATAAATTCACTAATTTCTTCTTTATTTAATTCCATCCCATAGTTTTCAATTATCTCTTTCACATCATTTTTACTCGGTGTTTAATAGAGAACAAGCATGCCGATATTTTCTCGAAATGTCTTGGCGATACTCGTAAATTGTTGCGTAAGTACCCATACGCTAATATTATCATGACGAGCTGAAAATGCCAACTTTGTTAAAATATTGACACGAGATTTGACATCCTTCGTGAAAGCGCAGTCATCTAGTATGATTAGACTTTTTGTATTTTTATAGTCACTTTTATAACACTCATACGCGAGTTCAATACTTTCATTTATTTTTTCTATGTTGGGAATCATTATAATAATGTCTGAGTCTTTGTAAATACATTTTTTTATCGTAAGCTTTATTGTTTATGAACGTCGGACAGATTATGATTATGTAATCGAATACGTCTTTGTAATACATTTGTAACAGTTCCATAACGAACTCTGTTTTACCCGAACATGTCGGTGCACTAATAAGCATATTGAAAGGAGGGTCAAGCCAGATCATTTTAGAGTATTAATATAGTATCAATATATAATAGATTTTAATTTAGATTCTTGAATTTTAAGCATGGCATCACTCGTTGAATTTCCAGTTGAACCCCATCTTTTGTATTCATGACTTTTAGACCACTACCATGATACCTATTATCCTTAAAACTTCTTAAATCAATAAACAAACAGTATTTATTTAACAGAAAGGTGGCCTTGGTTACTTCCTCTAGTTTATCACAACATAACTCAGATGCCATGAAATAACGCCTGGCTTCTTCCCAAAATTTTCTAGGAGATAATCCCTGTGCATACACTTTATTTGCGATACCTTCTATCGTTATTGCAACAGAATTAATACTAGGATTAATAAATTGTTAAAGAATAATTCGGTGTCTAATGCATTTTGTAGCTGTGGTTTGCTGAATAATACGAAAATTCCTTTCAAGCTTCTACGTGGTATATTAATGTTCTCGTTAATAATTGTATTCGTACCAGAGAAGTTAATTGTTCTGAAATGTTGGATATGTTCGTAAAGAAAACGTTTGCCACTGTTATAGTAACCTTTAATTTCCATAGCTAACTTTGGTTCTCTTATTGTTTCATATTCAAGTTGGATGTTTGTTAAAGTATAATCCCAGCCATCTGTGTCTTCACTTACTAGGATTTTATTAACAGGAGCAAGACTAAGCTCCCATTCGATATGACTTCCTAAGCTCGAAGGATATACGGCTCCATGACCATTCATTATAGGGTGCAATTTCGCGAGATCGATCGCATATTTTTTACCGTATGCCTTATGAAATGCAGCCTCTCCTAAGTAATCCCCACCACCAACTCCATCAATATTATCGCTTCTCAATTTTCTAAGATTTTCTGACTGAATTCCATACAGCGTTTTATTTGTTCTATCCGAATACAGATCTTTATACGTTTGTACTAAGTTGTAGCCTGTTAAATCCATTAAGATTTCCCCTTTGAATTTTAAAATTAGTCGACTGATGACGTTGGCAGACAGGTTTTGGACAACGAAGTTCTTATTATGACCTTCTAGTTTAAGATCAAAGACGAGATTGAATTTACCTGTTAGAACAACAGTGTCCTCTAATTTTGGACATCTGATATATAAAACTTCACTGGGTTTTGCACGATTTGGATTATACGTTACACCGTGATGAGTTCGCTCTCCTTTACTACCGACAGCATTTAGTTTTGAGTAATCACCTTGAAGTTCTCTATTGTAAGGCATTTTTCTTATACTATACTATTATACTATATAAAAAATACTAAAATACAAAATATAGTATATTATAGTATATTATTATATTTTTTAATTTTTTAATTTTTTAATTTTTTAATTTTTATTTTCGTTTATTCTTTGGTTAAAACTTTGGTTAAAAATGCGTTCATAAAGGTATACCACTATTGCAGTTGCCAACAGCCATACATGCTCACCTATAAATCCTACAACTTGCCCCGCTGTTTTTAAAACAAACGACACAATAGTGCCAATAATACCTGGTAGTGCCATCGCTGCTTTATTACCGAGCCATTTCAATGCATCCGCAACTTGTTTAATAACTGCTTTGACTGGACCGCTACCGCTGCTACCGCTACTACCGCTACCACTACTACCAGCAGCCTTCGGTCCTCCTAATGCAATGGCTATGGTAGTTATAACCAAACCGAGTGTTATTGCCAATGAAACGATAGTAACTCCATTGCGTTTGAAAAGAATTACCAGTTTATCTTTAATACTAAGATTTGGGTCTTTGAGTACTTCTTTCAAAGCAGATGTCTCAGCTAACTGATAAGACTTATTGCGTAAAGTAACAGTTTCTTTATTATATTTTAAGATATTAATCTGAATTCTACCTAATTCTTTTTTTTCATCTTGCGTTAATTCTTCGATTTTTTGTCTGTTTTCCAATTCTTTTTTTCTATCATACAAATCTTCTAAACTTTTGACTGCTGTATCAAGTTCTTTACGCATGACTTTATATTCAGGATTGAGTTCATTCCATTCTTCAATTTAGTTTTCAACCTTATCGATTTCATCTTTATTACCTGCAGTGTCTCTTCTGAGGTAGGCCTGATAGTCTCTTAAATGACCAATCATTGGTGGTGTGAGATCTATAGCTTCAACTTCATCCACATTTAATGGTAATGAAGCCTCCTGTGTATCCTCTGCAGTGTCTAAGAAAAGTCTTTTATAAGCTGCAGTACCAATTCTACTTTTTATTGTATTTTTGGCTAAAAGTTTACCGTTTCTTGTAATTCGTTGATTTTTTATGTTATCATACAACTCTCCATCCTTTCCTACATGTGTATTTAATCGCAATTCAGTTCGATTAACACTCACATTGTCACTTTTTTTAATAACTGCGTCAATAGTTTCTCCTAACATTTTATTTTTTAATTCAGTAAGTTTATCTGCTGCCCCTGTCGGGTCTGTCAATGATGTTTCCTGGAGGTCCTGTTCCGTTTCCGCCAGAAAATCCAATGAATCTTGTTCGTAATCTGTCATTTCAAAGTCTACTCCAGGGTCCCTAGGGTCTTCATAATCTACATTTCCCTTAAAGGATTAGTATCAAAAGGATCAATATTAAAGTCAGCCATCTTACTATATAAATATGTAACTTAAAAATATTGCACCGATTATTATTCCCATCATTGAATATTCATAAACAACGTCAACAATGTCATGCTCGCGATGCTCTGGTGTTACTGCTGTCACTGCTGTCACTGCTTCGACTTCTGCTGCTACTGGGGTTGTTACTGAAGCTGTCGCATCTAGCCGTTGCACTGGATCATCATGACCTTCCATTTCCTTTAATGCTATTTTTTTACATCATTATTTATGTTGTTATAACCGAAATTCATATCTTCTGTCGCCTGTTGCAAGAAATTGTTATAACCCGCCACATTCGTATTCAAATTTATAATCATTTTACTCGGGATTAACCATAAAGAAGGAGAAATGGCTAGATCTAACCTTACCCTCGTTGCATTGATTACATTTTGATAACGGGGTATACTGTTATCTTCATTGATGCCTCTCGTCTCATCCTCGAGTAATGAAATCATTTTTTGTCTCGTTTCTTGACCGGCACCGCCAGAGTCTGCTATACCTACTCGCGTATCTGCTTGACTTCCTAACACACAATATACATAAGCTTCGATCGATCGATTCAATCGTCCTAAACCTGCTTGTGTGAAGCCTGAACTGTTTTCTAAAACAAAATAATTGTATGGTTTATAATCGGCATTTTGAAATTTATACCAATGCCAACTTCTGCGAGCCTCATCTGGAGCATCAGGGTTTTCAACCATTGTATCTTGATATTTATATTGTATTTCTTTTATATATGGTTTTTTCCACCACTCATAACCGACCCCTATACCATTGTTTCCTGATGTGTCATACTTGAATCTGAAATCTGTATCATAATCTAGTCCGAATTCATCGCATATTCTATGATAAGACGGTATATCATATAAATTATCGGTTTTACTAAAAGTGTCGGGGTCAAGTGGGCAAGAAAGTTCATTCAATATACGGCGTATCATAAAGTACACGTGAAATAAAAAAAATGATTGAATCTGTTTATTTTTATTATACAGATGATCGTGAATACTAACACCGCATCCGGTCGTAGCTGACCAAACAGCAAAATTCAATTGTTGATCCCAGTAATGCATATTTGGACCTTTCAACCATTTGTTAGCACTGTCTGCATTATAATGAATTACTATGTAGTTTTTGAATATATCTCTCAATTTTATATTGAATCGATCAGTTTCGCTTACATAAACATCCATGTTGACGAGTGTATCTTGTAAATCCACGGATAACTGTTTATTAAATGGTTGATGTAGTGCATAGTTAGCATTTTGTGTTAGCGTAAATGGTTTTGGAAAGTGAAGCAAATGCTGCTGTTGCGGTGACTGAGATGGTTCCGGTACGACTAAAGGTGGCTGTGTCTTCGTTTTCGTTCTTGTTAACTTCGTATCTGGTAATCCTAATGACCACATTTTTAATATATATTAAAGGGTTTATATAAAACTATATAAAACATACTAATAAATTTCCATAATTATCTTGAAATATACGTCTGTTCCTAGTATCTTGTATTAATTTAAGAACCCAGTATTCATTCAAAAATTTAGCCTCTTGATTGTCCTCTGGCTCTGGAAATAAACCTACAAATTCAATACGTTTAAAAAAATTCTTTTTTTTCGACTTCTTTACAAAAGGATAAAATAATCTGATAAAGAGCTGTATCTTTCAAATTTTACCCCTGTATTTACAATTAATACGTGCATATTTTTTTTCTCAAGTTGTCCCATTCTAGCTCTACGTTAAAACCAAGGACGTCTTTGTATTTGTTTAAAAATTTGGTTATATTATGTTCTCCAAACATTTTGTTAAACTGTTGTACTATACATTAAATTATACTATTTTTAAAAATATTTTAAATATTTTAAATATTTTCAATCGGTTCCCAAGAATTGAATTTGTCGTCATATCCTAACCATTTTACCAATGCGTATTCATGGCCTTTGATTTTTTTCTTACGTAATATTTTTTCAATTTTATAGTTTTTCAATTCTTTAGTGGCTATATCAATCGATAATTCTTGCTCATAAAACGTGCCTTCAATGTCTTCACCCGATAAATCTTCCAGAGTGTAAACAATAACCGGACCAAAGATAATTTGTTTGATTTTGAAAAGTTCACGTGTGTAATTTGGTAGATATCCTTTGGCAAACACGTTCTTGTATTTGGAAATTCTCACGGTATCACCGATATTAAACTTCAGAGTTCCATATTCAACAGTGAGATAAGCACTGTACAAATTATACCAAACGATATTTTCATTCTTTGATAATGATGCTTCCTTCGGAGTCATGTGGATTGAATTGTGATAAGTATTGTTATAACCATCCACTAATCGATCTAGTATGTCAACCCATTTTCTAGTCTGTTTATCAGTAAAATATTTATACATACGTGATTTAAGTGTCCTGTTAAAACACTCGACAACTGATGCTTTTTCGTGTACTAAACCACTCAATTTCACGTTTTTCAAAGAGATCTTTAACATGCTTATTGTAAAATTCCTGACCTTCATCAAATTGTATTTTATTTGGTTCACGGTCTTTGAAAATTAACTCAAAGGAGTCAGCCATTTCAATACCACGTTTTGATTTAAGCGGTATCGCCCAAGTATACTTCGATAATACATCAATAACAGTCAGAATATAACAGTACCCCTGATTACCCCGGTTACCCCTCTGGTCATTGGGCATATCTACAATGTCAGCTTGCCACTGGTCATCAATTCCATAAACAATTACTTTGCGGTAAGGGAACTTTTTAATCGCTGGTTTGTGCATAGTGTAAACTTCTTGTTCTTCCAACCATTGTTTCAATTCCTTATATTTAACTATTTATTTGTGTTTTACTCCGTTTATACTACTGTCTTTCTGATCGTCTTTGATTTTACGCCACAATTTTGTGATGCCGCTGTATGCTAAATCAGAAATATAATACAAGTCTCGCAAATACTGGTCCATATTAGTAATTTAGTAAATTAGTAAATTATATAACCTATAAACTATAAAGTAATATTTAATAATATTTTATTAGTAAATTATATTATTTTATTTTCTGATGTCATTTCTGAATAACCATTCAGTTTATAATACTTCAAATAACGCTCCAGAGGGGGAGTATAATTGGCAGCTTTTTGCATTTCGAGAGACTTCATGAATACTTCCTGAATAAATTCCTGAGGTGTTT
Organism: Glandiceps talaboti; assembly: GCF_964340395.1. Lineage (NCBI taxonomy): Eukaryota > Metazoa > Hemichordata > Enteropneusta > Spengelidae > Glandiceps > Glandiceps talaboti. The sequence continues at coordinate 23,655,480 of NC_135557.1, read as the reverse complement.
CAGAGTAAATATTTGCTTGCGTATATGTTAATAATTCTTTGCAATTCTGATATTGTACTTTTAATCGTGATACTTTATCCGATAGTTTTAAGTTTTGGTTGACAACTGTAACGAATATTGGAACAGCTGCTAATAAACTGACAAAAACTGTGATCGCGGGAACAGCGGCTAATGCACCAACTCCTGAAATAATCCCACTAGTAATAAGTATTCCTTTATTAACACGACTTAATAATTTGTAAGAGCGTCTATATGCACTACATACTCATGTAAGATAGTCGAGTAGGTCTTGTATCGTTTTAACATTTTGGTCAATCATTTTTGTGGTATCACCTTATAATTATAGAAATATTATTGGGTCGAAATTTCGAAAGTAGTTGTCCCATTGAGATCGTACCGCGTAACACAGTAACAGTAGTACTATTTAGCTTAGTTGGATTATAATCGACTTACTGACTACACAATATGTGTACGTTGACATGTGTTTGAACCACAGGCATTTGTTTCCCGAGTTATGTCTCAGAATGTTTCTATCAGAATGCAATAAAATGTCGATAATATCGTTAATATTGACGTATTTAGCCAACTATATATGAAAGGGGTAACATTACACTTGTTTCTGTGATCGCGCAGGTTCACTCGCCGCGATAGAAGACAGGCCGCCATTAGTATATAGTACCGTAAGTACATGAACTTTCAACCGGCCGTTGTAGTGGGCAAACATTTCAAACATTTTACCTTCCGTCCCTTTCGCGGTGAGTGAACCTGTGCGATCACAGAAACAAAGTGTAATTTTACCCCTTCCATATATAGTTGGCTAAATACGTCAATATTAACGATATTATCGACATTTTATTGTATTCTGATAGACATATTCTGAGACATAACTCGGGAAACAAATGCCTGTGGTTTGAACCGCCATTCGTATATTTCATGTGAACGTCTATGTAAAATTGAAGGTATGATCGGTTGTCAATCTTTAAAGGATTTTGTGAAATCATCATTACCAGAAAAAATCAGAACAGTTCAGGAACGGCCAAATAATTTATTGACGGTGAGCACTGAGGATACGCTGCGTGCCAGGGCCGGGTAGCAGGGCGACTCGGAGGTCTACCGCTACAGCACCCAGTACACCCGCTCAACGTGTGACTAGACACGCTCCGGACTGGAGAACACACTAGACAGCCCGACGAACCTCTGGCTCTGATCTCACTCTCAGTCACATTCAACTGCTCTCAATCTTGCGAACAATGCATTAAATTTTGCATTTATAAATGACTGGTCTTCATTCACTGACAAGGAAATCAAAGTCATACAATAAGGTCATGAATATGTCTAAAAGGAAGTGCACTGTATTTACGTGTGAAAAGTACCGTAGCATGTTTCGTTTTTGTTGTTCATCCGAGCAGTGGGCCGTTACGAAGACGTTGCTACAGCAAGTAAAAATTCCCATTATGTGGTACCAGCTCGTAATGTTATACTAGTATGTTCTTTGAAAGTGTAATTTATGTTTCTTATCTGGTAAAATAACTTTCAATTCAATATTAGGACTCGTAATCATCATTGCTCGTGCCGTAATATGTATGTAGTACACCATGCACGAGGACACAACATGTTATAATTCATGATCGTTTTTCGTGAGTTTGAGAGCTGTGCAGTACTAAGACATCATTGAAAACGTTTGGAAACTTATCCTCTGTATGTTGAAAAGAAGCAGGCTGATTAGAACTCCCAAATCTTTTGTGAGAAAATCAGTGTAGACTCAATCGTTGACGGCCCCCTCTACCCCGCAACGTTCAAGCATGGTAAAAAAAAACATGGACACAGTGATCGTGTTCTGGTTGTGACGCAATTTTCCGAAGACTCCCGAAGCAAAATGCTCACCGCAGATTTCCAAAAAAATCAATTTTTCATTATTAATATCGTAGTTTTGTCAAAAAAATCATACAAATCTTTAATCACCCATGAAAACTACATCATTTGGAGGCAAAAAGTCGGAAAAATTGGAAACCTATTTACATACACTTTAAACATATTATTTTCATATTCTATCTGATGCAAATGATTTAGCTCTTTGGATTTTAATGACTTTTAAACCAAGTGATAAATATTGTTTTATGTTTTGAAAATGAAGTCCATAATTCCTTTTTGGTCTCAGAGTTGTAGTTAATTTTTCTATATTTCCACATTTGATATTAATTAAGTCACGTATCTTTTTGTTATGTGGTGATAACATGTCTTCAGTAATACATAGTCTCTCCGATGCTAAAGGATAATCACTGTGAAGATCATGCAACTCGCTAGGATATTCAAGATCAACTTCAAGGATTAATCCATGGTCACTTTCATTGGTGTATTTACTTAAGTTTTTACAGTCAACCGAATCTATATCAACCCATTTAAATCCATCCGTTGGTAAAGATTGAACCATTGCCCAACCATAGAGATTATTAGCATCTAAATACATGATATACTTTAATTCCTGAGTCGGATCATAATCTTTCATGTATGGATTGTTTGCCTTTGCATGACCAGCGGATATATAAGAGATACCACCACGAAGACCTTTTTCAATAAAGAGATGCATATCTATATCCGTTAATAGTTCGAGATTAATTTTAGTCATTTTTAAGCAGGCATCCCAAGATAATCCCGGAGCACTGAAGTAATGGCAGGGATCAAGATTATAATATAGATTACATGTCTTTCGGAAATTTTCAAATACATCCGTTAGTAATAATACATCAGTTTTAAGATATAGATCATGATAATGCTTCCAAATATCTTGTGCATGCACATAATCTTCATCAGTTATACCAGCCTCATTCAAAATAGAATAAAATGTTTCCTTTAGTGGAAGATTAACGTCCTTGAATTTTTCGGTGGAATCCATATAGTCATAGGGGTATACACCCTTCCGTGTTAGTAATTTTAAGCTATTGGGGAATTCTTGTTTTGTGTATTTGAAATCACTTGTGTTATCTACGAGTTTTTCTAATGAAGCATTCAAGAAATTTAAACTATCTATGAAGACTAAATGAGTACCAACCATTATAGCCATGAACTTTTCCATAGAATGTGGGATAATATTAATTTTTTCATTAAAATTTTCAAGAGTTTGTATGATGAAATGGCCATCCTTTTAAGTTGTGGAATAAAACGGGGATTTTCTTCGTTACTTGAAAATTAACATTACAGGATTCATGCGCTGAACCACGGTATTTACCAGTAATATGACAATGATCACGAACTTGTATGTCATCTTCTTCATATAATGTTTCACAAATATGACATTGTGTCACGTTTTTGAAACATGATTCATCGTTTTTACTCATACACAAAGGTTTATCAAAATGTTGCTGTTTAATATTATTACAATAATCAACTTCTGATAACATCATTTCCATAAATATCTTAGATGAATTTGGTCCTCTGTAAATAACACTTTCTTTACTGAATGTATCATCGTAACAACAGACTAATTTATATCCAAAACTACATACTTCATGCTTTTGATAATGATGTGTGAATATTGTGTTTTCATTAGGATGACAGGTATTTACTTTTTGAGTTATAGATTCAAAATCTGCGTAAATAACAAATGGTGCATTTAATTGTTTTGGGTAATTTTTAAATGATAACCATTTGTTTTTCTCAGTTGGCATTCATATAGCTTGTGTATCATTTATTTCAAAACAAATAGGAATGTGCTGATTTAAAATCTCTGCAGTTGTAAAGTGTTGTAAACAATATTTACAGAAATGTTTTCTTTCTTTATGATTTGTTATACCATACATGAATCGATTAAAGTCTTTAATCCAAACATAATGGCTTTTATCACCACGAGTTATTAGTAGTAAATCAAGATGATCTTCACAAGTTTGTTTACTAACATAAATTGGATATGCTTGTTTATTTTGACTATAACCAAATACAGAAATAGATATATTGTTTTGGTTTTCAATTTTTGGTATTTGTTTTGTAGTAACTGGGAATGTTATTCCTTTATAATTTACATCATCGATATGTTGTCTGTATTTAGATGATCTATTTTTATCAATTTCGACTGGAAACTTATATGCTAAATGACACCATCTAAAACATTGAGCATCATTATTTTGTATATTAATGAGACCTTTCATTGGATTTTGTAACTCCTTGGGTAATTTGATATATGAGTTATCTTGCAGAGGCTCGTATTTTACAATATTTACATAAAAATTAAGAAGTGTTTTTATTTGCCATCCAGAACCTTC
>NC_135557.1:23613724-23646224 GCF_964340395.1 Glandiceps talaboti | reverse complement strand
AAATGTGAGCATAACGATAAAAATCAAAATATAGATACAACTATTCCACTGTAAGTAGTATTGTCATGTTCACACATCATAAATCCCACATTCATTTGTTAAAATCATATATCATCTCAATTTAAAATGTGTTCCTGCAATAGATTACTCTACTTCTGAGCAACCATTGTAATATTATATTACAATAAATAAATTGTACATAATTATTTATGTTTACTATAGAAACGTTTGGATGCTTAGAAGCTATCCTTCATTATATCATAAAATATATCACATTGGTATGTCCAATCTACCTGTATATCTATCGTAATAATATCAAACAGCGTCAACTGTATTTTCCTTAATACAATAAATCTAGATGCACCAGGAAAGCCTGAATGCCATGAATTGAATGAATGGTATGAAGAAAATGAAACTATCCAAATTATATGTACCTCTTATGATGGAAATCCACTGGCAACTTTAGAGTGGAGAAATGGGTCAGATAATGCTGTGCTTGCGAAGGAAGATCCACCTGTTTCTGGCGATGAAACATCTATAACATTTAGTTGGACAGTCAATCGAATTGATAACCAAGCGTTATGTATATGCAATGCATCAAGTTCTATTATATCTTTACCCGAACCATTAACATGTGACACTGGAGCAATAAACGTTTACTGTAAGTATATGTATTGGGTTTATCTCTTTTTTTTTTAGATTCCAAACACACATAAAGACGCTTCTATTTTTTTTTTTTACAAATCCCTGGCTTTTTATGTTTCATGCACTTAGATTTGCATTTCGACGAGTAATCATTTTTATTAAATTGTCAACAGGGTAGTTGTGAAGATCTTAAAACATGTCTATTTCAGCACTTTGGAACATGCTAATATAAATAAAATGGATGGCATGTAAGCTTTGGTCAATCCATACACTTGGATATTACTGTTGGCAAATATGCAATTACTTTATGCTCTTTGTAAAGCTGTGCATTTCGCCATTTAAGTTTTAAAATGTCTTTTAGAACATGATAATTTTAAAAGCAACCTTTGATGTTTCAGAAATAAACAGAATGAAAATTGAAGTAATGCTCTACAAAACCAATACTTCACCTTCATGGACCCTTAAATGAATCGCCTTTAAAAAGATGTACTATGGTTTTCCGCAGTATTTAGTAAGAACAATACTGTCTGTCTTTTCAGTTCCACCTTACATAGTTTCACTATCTGGATACAATTCACCAATGAGTAAAGGAGAAATCTTGAATCTCATATGTTCCACCGATTCCTGTAATCCAACACCATCGCTTGATTGGTATAAAAATAACACGTTGATAGAAGACAGTGAACATGAAGATATTGGTGATCCAAACTATCGTGGTGGTGAATTCCATGGCACAATAACTGAACAGTTTATGGACGTCACTTTGATAGCTAATCATAATGGAGCTGTGTTTAAATGTAAAGCCAGTGCTGGAAGTTATGAGATGTACTCTAATACCATTCCTATTGAAGTATACTGTGAGTATAATATGTAATATGATTAATTACAATGTAACAGACTGTTTTATATTTACAAGTTTACACTCGGTTCCGTTTCACACAAACTTGCCCTTGGCATTTCATGACATTCCCTAAAATTTCACGCTTGAAGAGGTTATAGGAAACATAAATTACTAACGTTTACATTAAAAATGTTGCTATCATTTCTTGTAGCAAATACATAATGCAAGAATAATCAAGACTAATATTTTAATCAGAATGCTTATATTCATTTATCATATATGTGTAGACATCAACTGATTATAAACTGTTGAGGTTTATATATGAACAATCGAAATCCTACTCTCCTAGGAAACATATTTTTCCAATTCCTAATTATGCATTACAATGTATACTGTTTGAATTCCTTAACTTGTAGTTTACAGTTTAGTACTACAACCCTCTGGCTCTATCGGTGAAACTGCAAAATATAATGTTTTAATTTCTTTACAACACATCTTTGATTTTAAAAATATTTAAATTTTAATATGTGTTGTACCTTTGACCCTAGATTATATAATTATGTTATCAAAATCAATGTTGGATTTGACATAATACATTGACATGATACATTGACATGATACATTGTACAGTCGTGCTTTAGATTCAGATATAAAATCTGTTATTTTTATTGTCATATGCATAACAATAATGGGATGTAACTTTTCATGGATTTGCAGGTAAAAAGAATTACAACAGTGTTAATTGAACAGAACCGTTGCTGATCTATCATAACAAATGGATATGATATTACATACTAAGTTAACTGTATTCACATGACACATATATTCATATCACAGTTATATGTTTTGATATATTTATTACTCTAATTGATGAGAAGAAGCATATACTCGTATTCAGGGTTGGAGTGTCCTGTAGCAGTAAACTGTATATCCATACCAGTAACATTGATTTGATCACAAGATGAAAGTCTTTTACGTGTGGAGAATTGATATTTTTTAAGCCAATTATGTGATGGGGTACAGTATTTTACAGTTATCCTTCAAACGTGAAAACGTATTCAAACAACTAAAATTGAGATATTTTAAAAATCAATGGTATGAAGAAATTAAAATATTATATTTTTCAGTTTCACCTACTGAGCCAGAGGGTTGTAGTACTATTTTATCAGGTTACTCAGACCCAGTTATAGAAGGTGACACTTTGGATATGGTTTGTACATCATGTAGTGGTAATCCAATTCCTGAATTGTCATGGTACAGGGATTCTCAACCCCTGACCGATGAACTCAGTGACGTAGCTTATAATGGAGGTTATGGTAATGGAGTGATAGCCTCACAGACCTTACATCTAATTCTGTCATATGAGGACCATGGTGTGGAATACCAATGCAGTGCAAACAGCGCAGTATTTGAAGCGAATCAACTTTCAAACAAAGTCAAGCTAAATGTTCATTGTGAGTACAATGCGAAACAAAATTCATTTGAGATACAATACTAGTAAATCGAATATGTGTCTTTCATCATTTCATTGGCTATATTGGTAACAGTGTTTGCCTTGTGAGGTAATTCATTTTCACACGTAATATTTAATGGTGTTTTGTTCAATTTCTAATTCACGTTACAGCGTATATAAATATATACCCACCGAGTGATGCGTGTTATGAGTAATTACCAACACATTGCTTTGTACCTATCTACTAACTTCAATTCCACTGTTCTCTCAACTTGGTCACTTAATTCACACTGTACCTGTTAGGTTTTGTATAAGCTTCTGTATTAGTTACAATACTTAAATACTTCTCTGTCTTCTTATTCTACTCCATAGACCGTGTAAGTCAAACAAAGCATTAATTATTTATCACACAGTACATATCAACATATATTTATAGTTTAATAGCTATCCGAATGATTAGAAAGTTGAATGAACATGACTTTCTAAGGACAGACAAAAGGTAATATCTGAATTGTTCATTTTTACTCATTTATTATTATTTTCCCAATGTAAGAATTTAAGATTGCAATTTTTAATTGCAATATAATCGATTTCTCGGACCTTCCTGGACGGAAGAAAATTTTGGCACATCTTTTTTTATATACTGCAGATATTCCATTTATCGAAAACGAAGAGGACAACAGCATTTCTTTCGCAAACGAAACTCAAACAGGTGAACTTCATTGCGATATCAATAGTAATCCTGGAGTTCACGTTACCTGGTACAGTCCACGTGAAGAGCTTGTGATAAATAACACTGATAGGTTCTGTATAACAGAGACAAAGGATACTGTTTTCACTCGGAGTACGCTTCTCATTGAAGATGTTATTGCATCGGACTATGGATTCTACAGATGTAATGGAAAGAATGACATTGGGTCTGCGAACTTTACTATAGAATTAACAGGAAAGAGTAAGTTGAATTGAAAGTATTTGTATTTCCTGTTAACAACAAAAATATAAACCTGGCACGATATTTGAAAAGTTATTAATTTTAACAGACATGAATAATTATCCAATGTAGTAAAAAAACATAGCTAATGTTTAAGTATAACAAATTATTTATACGCACTGTTAAAATATAACAATGTCAGAAATTAACGAGGTTAAAAGTTATTTTTTGGGTGTAGTTTGTTATGTATATTTTAACGCTACTCAAAGCATTGCGTACATTCATTAAGGTATAATATCAAAACGATCCCTTGAAGTAAGTGTTCTATACGTGTAAAAATGTCGAGGAAATCCCGCCTATGGAATCAACTGTTCAAATACTACACAACCCAAAGAAATACAGATTATATACTCTGGGTCATTCTACATCATGACAACCCTTGTCTACCCCACTGGTTCCGGGGCGCTCGAAATTCAAGTCTAGATCACCAGTACTTTTCCAATGTTCTTGAATTATGCTTGAGAAGGTATTATATGATTATGTGACCTAATGGCTGACACTATTGGTCTATCGACTCGTAGTGGCAAGGCCGTTTAGGTCATTCGTATTTTCGTTGACTGATTAACGAAAAACAATGGGAATGATATCTAAACATAGTAATTCGTCTCTCGGCAAACTTGTTTCCGTTTTGGACAAATATAATCAGATAACCAAATATAACATCAAATATCATATGTTGACTTTCAGGACGACCAGACAAAGTAAATGATGTAGCAATTGCTGACAGAACAGAACACAGTTTAACTGTGACGTGGAATCCAGGTTTTGATGGTGGATTGGAACAGACATTTTACATTGAGTATGCTGAGTTAGTAGTAAATGGTTACCTTGGATGCAATCAGATGTTTAATAAAGACAGATGGAGTAGTACTGACCCAACCAAGAACACAACAGACATGATAACAGGACTACAGTTTATGACGGATTACATAATTTGTGTTATCAGTACAAACCCAGTAGGACACAGCACGAGTGATCCAGTTGTTAATTCTACTCTTGGTGAGACCTTTAAACATATTTTCTTGAATTATAAGGACGAAGATCGCTTGAATTAAAATGATCTAACGCTTAGTATCAAGGTGACTGAACACATTTATTAGTACCATTAACCTCATATGAAGGTTTTCTAAAAAGGTAATGGAAAGGATGCTCTTCTATCACTTAAACAATATCCCGGGTCATTTTGTCCGCAACTGAATGTAACGGAATATTTAAGAATAACTGACGAACATTGAGGACATCACAAATCTACTACGTTCAAATTAAGGACGGTTATCAAAGACGAATGATCGAATTTAAACAGTTTTAAACGGTTTAAACAGTATGATGAGGATAAATTATCAAATCTGCCGTTAGACAGTTAGACATTGTACATTGTCATGAACAAATCATAACAAATGGCTAGATGAGGATCGAAAGATTCAGGTTAGAATTATGTGTACATTTAAAAGGTTTTATGATTTCAACACCTAGCTTACTATATATTGAATAAATTTAACACCACTGTATAATACATTTTTCTTGTCTATTGCAGCAAAGACACCTACTACAAATGGTACGTTTTGTGACTTAATTGTTTGACGTTCTTTTTCATAATGTCGACGTCTAGAACAATTGTGAATCATGTTGAGACTTGTATCATAATCAGATGTGGCGGAATATTTGTAAAACCACTTAACGACCTTTGTACAGACGTTATGAATTGGCTGAAATGTATGACCCCGTGTAGTTGTCCTTTGTATGCTCTCCCGCGAACCTCAAAGCCTTAGCATAGAGTTTTCTACAAATATCTGGAGGAAATAGATCATCATATTGCAAACATTCCAATATCGATAGAGATAAAACTTGTCTATCTTTTTATTCGTAGATATCGCTTTCGATGAGTCTACTGGAATTTTACTGATATCCATCCCAAATGGATGTTGTGTAAAGGTAGAGATTCTGAAAGATGGATACTGGGAACCATATCAAGTCGACGACCCATGTGACAACCATGTTTTCATTACATTAGAGGGTTCTGGAACCTTGCGGATTTATTTTTGTACAAATGACGTGAGCAGTGAATGTGGAGAACCGTTTGAATTTCCGTGTATGTATCCTTTATGATAATACTATAATTTATTGATATGTTTTCTGCAACTATGTTCATGAATGCATGAGCAGTAGGCTACAATGTCTAGCTAATATTTATATTGTCAATACTGAGATTAACGATTTGTATTTTGGAATTCACGTTGATTTTTCTTGTTTGGATTTTATTTAGATGAGGTAACAAGTCAAAGTTCTGCAGCGACAATTGTCTTAGTGACGTTATTTTCAACATTAGCAATAGTTGGACTTGTTGTGTTAGTCATCGTAGGACTGGTATACAGGAGAAGACAAATGAAAAAGCAACCAAAAGGTAGATATATTTTACTCTTAAATTATTACATCTAGTTTAAAACATTTTCTATAACCTGGAGTTGTATACTAATTACCTTAGATTAATGATTGTGGTAATAACGATCTCCACATATATATCATTTATAAATTAAAGCAACCATACAAAGTTGTCAACTTTGACATGCCTCATAATAATACCTCAATATTATAGCAATAGTGATTCTGTTTACGTGTATATGTTTATGTGTTTATGTAGATATTTCCGGTTCTTTCCAATTTGAGAAATGCAACTTAATTTTTTTTTGTTTTTTATGTTTCAATTTTATCTAAAATTCTCCATGCAGGTTAATTTTCGCTTTAGGTTATAAAAATGTATGTGATAATGTGTATTTGGAAGTATGCGAGTGATATGTTTTGTAAGGAAGGGTGTTATGTTAAGAATATTGGCTGTTTCACGATAAATCTTGAACGAGTAGGAACAGACACTTCTAGAATATACAACATATGTTTGAGAGAACAACTTATTACGCCCGAGAGTTGCTGAAACATAATCTTTTCTTGTTATTAAATTTCATGTACATATTTTATTTTTTTATTTTTTTAGAACCTTGCATGAAAGATGGTGGGTAAGTATGTGTTTGAAAGTATATATCACTCACTCACTCACTCACTCACTCACTCACTCACTCACTCACTCACCCACCCACCCACTCACTCACTCACTCACTCACTCACTCACTCACTCACTCACTCACTCACTCACTCACTCACTCACTCACTCACTCACTCACCCACTCTATCTATCTATCTATCTATCTATCTATCTATCTATCTATCTATCTATCTATCTATCTATCTATCTATCTATCTATCTATCTATCTATCTATCTATCTATCTATAGACCGTCTATTCATTTCAGTTATTGAAATCCGGTCTTAAGATATTATGCTTTGTAAAACGTATCGGGGTAGTTTATGGAATGTGTTCTATAAAAAATAGTGGATTAGGTAAGATTATTTATTAATATAATTATGTTTCCATTGATTTATTGATTTATTGATTTATTGATTTTTTATGTATGTATGTATGTATGTATGTATGTATGTATGTGTGTGTGTGTATGTATGTATGTAAGTATGTATGTATGTATGTATGCATGTATGTATGTATGTATGTATGTATGTGTGTATGTATGTATGTATGTATCTATGTATGTATGTATGTATGTATGTATGTATGCATGTAAGTATGTATATTATATGCATGCATATGTGTTTGTGTGTGTGTGTGTGTGTCAGCCTGTCGGTCGATCCTACCATCCATCTTTTCATCGCGCGATCAATCGACCAAACGATCAATTTGTTGATCAATCTACATATTTATTCATGTAACTACTTGATTAACTACTTATCCTTACCTGTAAAAAAATATTCGCATATACGTCAATATATGTTTTTGGATTCTTATGTTATATATAAAGAGACACATATCATGTTAAAGATAACATTCCATCTGTATCTTATAGTAAAAGAGATGATCATGAATACACTGATCTATCTATTGACTTGAGGCAACATAATACTGAATATACTGGTCTAGTGAGAGAGCATGGTAGGAAAGAAGACAATGGTGAGTAAAGTTATATAAACACGATTTACACAAAACATACCATACTGACTAAGATGAACTCGATTTCTCAAAATCTTCAGATGTTAAAGATATAAATTTTTATTTAAGAATACCGAAAGTATTAAGTGGTATAATAGCGTAAAGAAAGGACATGTTCTATCTAAATTTCAGCTGTATACGAAACTGTTTTAGGCCTACATAATGACTGTAAACAGCAGGAAGATAGGGGACAGCAAGATGATAGGGTAAGTTAATGAACATGTATGTGTGTGTGTGTGTGTGTGTGTGTGTGTGTGTGTGTGTGTATGTATGTATGTATGTATGTATGTGCGTGTACCGGTAGGAGGATCTGATGGATGGATTCACCAACCATTCTTGACAGAATGCTTTCATGTAAGAACATAATAACTTTTAATGTATTGATATATTACACAGCCAAAAGATGAATACGCCTCTCTTTGGGAAATCCAGTCAGGAAATTTGGTATTTGGAAAAGTTGTATCCTCAGGTCGAATCAGCAAACTGTTGAAAGGTGAACTTGTATCTTCTGATCAAAGTACACCAGTTTATGTGAAGATGCTGAAAGGTAAATATATTAATGTTATTCTTCGATACTTTCTCTGTTTACACTTGTTTTCTGGGTATAGAAAATATGATTAACTAGCCAAATTGTATATACTCAAAAGTACAACCTCGCAAGTCTGTCTCAAAATTATTTTCCTGGAGTACGTAATATGATATCTCACTGTCTCAATTCCCTGAAACGAAAACACAGAAACGACATGTTCCTATATGCTTATATAACTACAATCTTCTCTTTTGCAGATTGCAGCAGTGAGGTTGATTTACAGTGTTTGATAAAAGAGGTGGAGTTGCTTAAACGACTAAACTCTGAAAATGTTGTGTCAATGGTTGGATGCAGTACACGAACAGGTATAGAAATTATTATAATCTCTCATTGTATTTGCGCAACTTTAAACAGAATGTATTGCAGTTAAAAAAGCTATTGCAGGGCAGGAGATGCCAAACACCGAGTCATGTTTGTTACATTTATATACTGTACTATGTTTCACAGCAATTCCTGCTACACCTGACTATCTAACGAAGCGCCAATCATCCAAATAGTTACTACTCGGTTACCCAACCTATACTCATCTTTAGCCTCTTTCAACCACCATCTGACAGATGGCCTGATCATATGGCCCGAATGTGACAGTATGTTGTACTTCTCCAATCCATTCGCCTCAAACTGGCTGTATTCTGCCCTTAACAATTAACAAACGCCAACGTCCCCAGCTGTGACTGCGTTAGTATCCAACCCATCTCTCCCATTCTCTAAATTCGTACTTAGTCCAAAGTGAATTTGTTACCAAGTCTCGTAATCTTCAATGGTCAAAGTTTCACATTTCTGAATTGAAGTGGTTAATGCCAAATGGACATATTAACTTAATTTATTTTGATTTGACACTTTTAACGATTCGCATTTGGTTCCTGTGTTACTTCTAGATCTGATTGCACTAAATGCCAGAGATTATTCCGAAACATTATATAGGTAATACTGTGATTGAAAGTAGGCTCAGAGTCCAAAGAGCCGCGTGAATAAAATGCATGTTGTTGTTATTAATTTGTGAAATGAAATATTTCTTTCAAAAGCCTTTGTAAAATGTCCAAGTACTTATCTCACCAAAGTTATCCTTGATGAAGGCAGATACCGAGGAACATATCCTTGATGAAGGCAAATAATGACAGTGTCATGAAGTCCTAGTTCAGAATATACGTTTTGTCTTTTCTTCAAATGACAATTTTGTAGTTACTTTCTTGATGGCACTAACCCCTTCAATAAGTGTATTTTGAATTGTAAACCTTTCCATTATCTATATTTACCCTGGATTCATTTTTTAATAGATAAAGTGTGTTAGATAAAGGGTAAGGTTGACTTATGCTCGCGTCTAGATAAAACTTGCCAAACTCATTTCAATGTCTGACTCTTCTCTTCCATTGTAATAAATATTGAAAATGACACAAAAATAGTAAATCTTACATATATAATTTCTTATCTAAAAACAAATGCATATCTGTATTCTGTTTTATTACTATCTATTCTCATTATAGCTGAAAACTCCTGGATAGTCTTGGAATACTGTGAACATGGAGATTTGCGTAGTCATCTCCGTTCTTTAAGGAAACAGAACCATCTCCAACTGAGTGACGTATCACACACATTGATTCAATATTCATTGCAGATTGCCAAGGGAATGGACTACCTTCAAAATCAACAGGTATCATGTGAAAATGGTTTATCTTTTTTCAGTACCACCGTAATTAACGTATGAGTGTCTGTCGACCATTTCACTCTAAAACCAATGCTTTTGAATACCTCTAAACTTCGCCACGTGACAACTGGCTTGAAATGATGCAACTAATGTACCACCCTACGTTCATGGAATTCGAACATCATTATTTCCCAATTATAGGAAGTTACTCCATTCAACAGGCGGTGCAAACTAATTTAGAATCCGCACTGCACGAACACACTTCAAAAAAATTGAAAACGTTGTCCAACATAGTAATGTTTGTTTCGCGATGAAGATAATTAAAGGGAACGAGTTTAGTTTATAAGTATTTTGGCGTAGTTTTTGCTGAATATTTAAAAGCTATGCGCAATATTGTACTTACTGAAGAAACTTGACCACCATTCGCAATGACTGATCAGAACTGACTGGGCCAAAAACGGGGTATCAACTTGTAAGTCATAAATGATCCGATGACGTACTTTATCATAAGCAAGCAATGTCCGGTAAATACGTACTGTGCAATCAGTAAATTCGTACAGTTACTGTGCCAGCAGAAAATCGTTATCATATAGATGACACATACATGAACGTTAACCATATACCTGAATGTGGTTTTGTTTAAATATTTCCACTACATTTATATCCTTAAGAATTTAGCTTATTTTACGTTATTTATTCTGCATTCATCAAGGAATAATTTAAATACACCAAATTTGTGAAATCCAAATATGTGCTTTTGTGAAATTAGTCATCACCATAATAGTTTTCAATTTTACTTGCAGTGTGTAGTGCGTAATCTGGCGGCAAAGAATATCCAACTTGATGAGAACCTCAAGTGCAAGATTTTGGATCTCGGGTTTTGCGATGCTGTTATGGACGCTGACGTGTACGAAGAAAAGAATGCAGTAAGTACACTGTATGATACTATATAATCTAATGCATTTACAATTTTCACACAATTTAGTAAATTATTTACTGAACATTTTTGATCATCTGTGGGTTATAAGTTGAAAGATACATATATAATTACATTTAATTATAAATAAAGATTAAATGAATGTATAAATAGATTAACATTGATTTCCAAGAAAAAATACGATACTTGTTTACTTTCAAGAATTGCACTCTGAATTAAATACGATTTTTCATAATAGCGTCTGTATTATGGTCATATGAATGCTTAGGCTAGCACTCAAGGTGTACTTTTATACACCTTTTTTTAGAAACTATTGAACTTATCTTAACTCTATGATTGTTTATTTCAAAAATGACGGGTTTTTTTCTTGTGAAAGGGTCGGCTTCCAATACGATGGATGGCACCAGAGTCGATATTATCAAACCAGTACACTGTGAGGACTGATGTCTGGGCCTATGGCATTGTATTATGGGAAATACATACTATGGGTAGGTTACGTTAAAATGCAATTTAAATTCATAACCTTTTGTAAAAGAAGTGTATACTGTTTAAGATTGTTGATGAGTGTAAAACTGGTGATTCACGCTTCTAACATTACAAATGTTACATCCATAGGTGACATTCCTTACCGAAGAATGGGTGCACAGGAAATCACTGATGAAGTATGCCATGGGTATAGACTGTCAAAACCAGAATATAGTGATGATGATATGTAAGTTGTTTAATAGTACTGCTATGTTGTGGCAGATATTCATGATATCATATTCAGCTGTATAGCATTATCAATGTGTATATCAAAGATTTGCATATATATTTGATTACTAATACATTTAATTTCTATACAGTTATACATATTAAGGGAGTGGGATGCACGGTTATGGTACTCATATATCGTCACATTTGTTGATACATGGTGCTGTAACGTAATGATGGACCTCATGTTTATATTGATTCAGGTACAGTGTGATGATGGACTGCTGGAAGGATAAACCTACTCTACGGCCGTGTTTTCAAGAAATAACACTCAAAGTTCGAAGGATACAGTCAGTGTATAAGGTATTTATGCATACCCCCCCCCCTCTCTCTCTCTCTCTCTCTCTCTCTCTCTCTCTCTCTCTCTCTCTCTCTCTCTCTCTCTCTCTCTCTCTCTCTCTCTCTCTGACGAGCATTTGCAATGCAATTTGCGCACACACTATTTCTGAATAATGAGTTTCATGGTTGCTAACTGATTAGGAATATATTCAATCATCCTCACTGGCGGGAGAATATACCACAATCAAAATTATGGTTCGCAAGAAAGAAAATAACATTTGAAATCGTTAACAGCAAGTTTAAACAAGTGCACATACTTTTTATCTCAAATTCCGAGAGTTACACCCACTTCAGTCGTTTCTGTAGTTCAATTTAATTATGTTCCATTTTGTAGTCATGTGTAGATTGATCACTTCAAATAGACAGTTTTGCATTTGCTTCAATATTTCTAATTCAGTGATTTCCTTAACATTTCAGAAAGAAGTCGATGTCAACATTAATCAAAGACAAACCTATGAGATATTGGATTCAAAACGTTTCAGTCATGCATAGAAAAGCGCATACTTACATGTACGTCGCTGTTCGCACTTTGTGAAGTACGATCGTAGAAATCTAGAAATTAATTAAATTGATTTTTTTGTTAAATTGTTGCAACATATATATTGATCAATCCGAATGAAAACATATCCAGTAATAAACTACTTATGTATTCAGGACTTTTGTATTTTTTATAAATACTCAGTGACATTTAAACTCGGAAACACGTGAACAAAATGTAATGTTGTCTCAAAGTTAAACATCAGTTGATAACACTAGAGTTTACATTATTCGTCAAAAATTGATGTAATCGAAGCTAAGAAATAGTTCAATTACTGTAAGGGGTGAGACAAATAATTCTATTTAGGATATACAACTAAATTCATTTACTTTAGAGGTGCGGGTTTTGAGCCATTTTAATTCTACATTATTTTACTTTTAATGGATTTGTTTGTACGCCTAATACAGTTACTTGTGAAAATGTCAAATTGAGAAATTGAAGAATTTTCGCTACAGTAAATAAATGCATGACACTTACAAAGAGGAAAGTGTCATACTTCATACGGGCTTTGTATTTCATAGCACTACATACTTGTACCTTATAAATGCTGTCAGCATAAATAAAGATTCCATATTTATCCAGTGAAGTGAAGTGCTGTATATTGTATTAGCGTGTTCTGAATATGATGAACTGTGTTCTGGAGTGTGTGAAGCTATTGAATATTGCCTTGAATACAACATGTGATATACTTAATATACTTGATTTACTAAAACCGTGAACTTTGTAATGTCTTTGTGGAACTGAATCAGTGCATGTCTGTGTACTCTTCATTTGATCCCCTGTAAAGGTGGATAGCGGAATGTTTCCAGACCTGTCTATCAAATAAGTAGTTTGTAATAGCAAAGTATTACTTATTCACATGCTTATATTCCTATAATGCAACAACAGAAATATATTAAATATGTCAGTAATACTGGCAGCGGTGACCTTTAACAGATATTGACCTTTTACATACATACATACATACATACATACATACATGCATACATACATACATACATACATACATACATACATACGTACGCACGTACGTATACGTACATACATACATACATACATACATACTTACGTACGTACGTACGTACATACATACATACATACATACATTATTTTGAAAATGATGACTGGTGTATATATAAACCCGTGTTTAATTAAACAACTTTATCAGACTATTATTTACGATCACTTCTTTTTACGATTGTTTCAGTTGGTTTAAACCATTATCAATAGCAGCGTGCTCATTACGGAAATATATGACGACATAATGACAATAGTGACAGACATGGTCAAATATATGTCGATATGTTGACAAGAAATACGATATTTAGCAACACTGTAGTGTTTTTACAACTTAATTTCTATTGATTTAATATCTAAGTCCAAAGTGTAAAGTCACCAATAGGTCATACACCAGGAAGTAGGAACGGGAGCAAACGTGGACCATACGAAATATGAAGAAGCAATGGTGACTCGCGCAAAATATGATTTATGTCGATATTCTGTGTTTCAAATGAACCTTTGGTATTTCATTTTGTACGTCGTGATACTCCAATTATCAGGTGAGACATTTGATTGTTTAATATCTAGATTTTGAGACGTTAGCGCACACTTTTCGTCTTGGCGTGAGAGTTTAGCGAATAACAACATATTGTAAAAGGAGATTTTACGAACCTTATTATTTACTATTACTTCAAATTATATACCTGACTTATTAATTGATAACCATATTTGAAATGTGAGTATGCGTATGTTTGAGTTGTTCAAATACATGTCACTAAACCACACAGTCAAACAGATGGATTCCTTTCGGTTGGCAAAAAAACAGTGATTTGACGATCGTGAGTATATATTGTCATGCTTTTTACAATCTGATATCAGGTCAATCTGTCTGGTAAAATATAACAGGGACCGCCAAAGAACTTATCAGTTATAGGATCAATGTATGGCATACGTTACTGTGAAATTAGAATTTACATGTTTACATTTTTCAATCGATTGATCGACCAACCAACCAACCAACCAACCAACCAACCAACCAACCAACTAACCAACATAGCAACCAACCAACCAACCAATCAATCAATCAATCAATCGATCGATCGATCGATCGATGATCAATCAATCAATCAATCAATCAATCAATCAATCAATCAATCAATCAATCAATCAATCAATCAATCAATCAATCAATCAATCAATCAATCAATCAATCAATCAATCAATCAACCAACCAACCAACCAACCAACCAACCAACCAACCAACCAACCAACCAACCAACCAACCAACCAACCAACCAACCAACCAACCAACCAACCAACCAACCAACCAACCAACCAACCAACCAACCAACCAACCAACCAACCAACCAACCAATCAATCAATCAATTAAAATATAAATATAAGTGTAAATCAATCAATATACCCATAAATCAATCAACCTAATTAATTAATTAATCAATATTTATGGCATCAAATTGCAATACGAAATAATGTTTAATGTATTTGCGCTGAAATAAACTCTTAAGTTTTTGGAGGTCAAAGACTAAAATACCGATATATAAGTTTTTTTTTTTTCAAAGGAATGTGTTATGCTGATCTTCAAATGGGTCCAGATGTGGAAGTTGCAGTGGGAGATGACGCCTACCTAATTTGTAACGCTTCTTCAAACTACTATCCGCAATATGATGATATTCGCTGGAAAAAGGGACCCGGATTTCAGGATGCTGACCCCGTTACACGCAGATTTCTAAGAGACCATTATCCACAGGAGGGCTATGACAGACATGAAATCATTCTGAGTGGGACTCTGCGCATAAACGACACTGTTACTGATGATACTGATACTTACTGGTGTGAATTGTATAACATAATTACTTATCCCCCTACTTATGACTTCGGCTCTCTTCGATTAAACGTGATCGGTAAATCTAATAATAATCTAACGTCTTTAAAAATTGGGTTGCTTTGAGTACATTGTTATGTTTATTTATTCTATGCATGTCTGTAGAGTTATGTTTTCACTCTTAACACGTACATCTTGAGAAAATGAACTTTTATAAATGACCATCTCGGCAACATCTATTAATGTTTGTATATCCAAGGGACGATGATTCAAATTCAATTCCATTAGTTAAAAATACACTTGAAGAAATAGGTTGTATCCCAAAATGATGCATCGCTTTAACATGAAATCAGATAGTGTCACATCTACATGCCGTTTTCATTTTTATCCATTCTGATATATTCATGTCACCGTGTAATAAAAGTGTTCAGGCTATCTTTGAGAAGGAGGGTGTTCGTTAGTCATTTGTATACATCTCTATGGCGTTTGTTTGAGTTCAATGATTATGCGCACTTGGAAATTAAGTACTTTACTTAACGGTCGATGCAAACCGAATGTTGAGTCACGTTGGATCAGATTATTAGCCGAGGAAATTGGAATCTAACTAGAATGCTAGTAATGATTCATAAATACCAGTCAGACCAATGCCAATCCGATAGATTTGTCGTTGATATTAAATACGATGAGTTGATGTAATGAAAAGAAAAATATGATATAATGTCTCAAGCTCATTCGACCCAAATTCAAATCGTATGCTATACCGACTGAGTCCTTAATATTCTGTTTTAACAGACCGCCCACGTGACGCCAGAATCGGTGTACCTAAATGGGCATGGGAAGGTGACCCAATTAACATCACGTGTTGGACACCTGATACGTATGGAATTCAATACCGTTGGTATAAAGATGGATATATGATTGCACCATATGACCCCCACTACGAGACAGATCCTGAGAGTCCTTATCTTATTATCAGTCATTCGCATAGAGATGATTCGGGATATTATGTTTGTGCTGTCAGTAATATTGCTGGAACCTATTTTAGTGACGACGGATATCTAGATATCTTCTGTAAGTACAAATGTATTTGAATGACGCCTGATTTCCAACTTACCTGCAACACAGTTACTGATTTCCAAATATTCAATCTTGCAAGACTTATAATCTACTCTGTTAGCCTATACTAGCGAACTCTTCTGGACTGGGGAACTTACTTAATCTTTCTTAATAACATTTTATATTTCAGTTTCTCCCGACTCTCCATGGCCCACTTGTTACAACATTTCTCACAGACAGTCTGATGACTTCCTACAAACTGGTGATAACTTTACTATAATATGTGAAGCAACTGATGGCAATCCTTCACCTTTTTTGAAATGGTATGGTGATGATGGTTTCCTTGATGACTGTGCTAGAAGCACAAACCCACTTTATCCACACGTAACATATACGATCTGTAGTTGGTTACTGCATAAATCTAATAATGGGCAGACATATACATGTCAGGGTACGCAGGAAAATACCACTGACATCACGTTGTGTTATATAGACGACGTTGATGTGAAATGTAAGTACTACTGTTTTGATGTCTTTTCATTCACCCTCTGAAATTAATAATAACAACTTCCACTGCCACCACCACCACTCTCATCCTCCTCCTCCTCACCATCATCATCACCATCACCACCACCAACAACAACAACAACAACAACAACAACAACAACATCGTCATCGTCGTCATCATCATCATCATCATCATCATCATCATCATCATCATCATCAACATCATCATCATCATCATCATCATCATCATCACCATCACCACCATCATCATCATCATCATCACCATCATCATCATCATCGTAAACACACCCTTTTTCAGAATGTTCACCCAATGTTCTGCAAAATACACTCCATATCTATTGTAGATGCACCTGGTGTACCAGAATGCTATCACAGTTCAGGGTTACACTATTTAGAGGGAGAACACGCTACAATTGAATGTGAATCAGTTGATGGCAATCCCCTGGCTACTCTTCAATGGGTGAATGGATCTTCTGGGGATGTCATTATGGTAACAGATCCACCTTCGAGCGGGGAAGTCGTTCACTCAAACTATAGTTGGCTTATTACCCGTACGGATAACCAATTATCATTTACATGCAATGCTAGCAATTTGGTACAAGTCGATCCATTATGGTGTTCAACTGGAGTATTTGAGGTTGATTGTAAGCATAATTATTTAATTTTTGTTTTTTGTTTTCCGACGATTTAATGAAAGCTGATATGTAAATGTGTGTATTTATATAAATTAATCTACTGAACTGTCGAGAGTACATTATTTATTATAGAGCATACTCTCTCACGTCTGAGCATAAACCCCAATTCGTGTTCTCACCATGTATTCATAGAAAGTTCATTTCATTTAGTGTACTCCATTGAACTACAAGTTACTTGCAATGTGTGATTCTGCCTCGTGGCTTCATTGCTTTCCCTTATCTCGATATTACCCACATTTACAGTTGCACCAATGGAAGCCTCTCTAGAGGGATACAATGGACCAATAAAATCTGATGAATATCTTACATTAACTTGTATAATTGGAAGCAGCAATCCACCGTCATCAATCATATGGTACATAAACGGTGATGAACTCGTGGATAATGAATATGAGAAAATTGGAGAGGAGTCATTTTCGGATGGCAACTTTCATGGAACAGTTACACAGCAGGATTTGATAATAAATGCACAACCAACTCATAATGGAGCTTCATTCATGTGCCAAGCAACCGTTACAGACATTGGTGGACCATACTCCGATATAATCACAACTGTCGTATATTGTGAGTAGATTTGAAGTTCTTAATCAGAACATTGGCCTACAATGGTATAGACTTGTATATGTCTGATAATGATCTCTTATCAACACATTCCATCAAAGAAAGGCGTGTGTTCTCTCAGGTATATGTATTGGGTTAACATATGTATAAGCCACTGTGGAATAACACACACACACACACACACACACACACACACACACACACACGCACGCACGCACACACTCACACACACACACACACACACACACACACACACACAAAATCTGGGACTGTTATTGCATATGGTAAGGTTCAATACAACGCCAGTTGAAAAGTGTTTGAGAAACTGCTCCTGAGATGCATTTTTGTCACCCATGCCCTTCTAGTCTCAAATGAGGCGGATTTGTCTCACAGTCTCTATTAAGTTAGCATCACCATATTTTACAATCATATACTTTTATTGAAAGCGGACTGAACGATGACAATCTTCTAACACTCACTTTTCTATTGTGTTGTAGATGAGCCAAAGTTACTGAATGAGGACAGCAACTCACATGTTAAAGCTAATGAGGGCGAAAGTGGTAAACTACTCTGTCAGATCAACGGTAATCCCGAGAGTGAAATTACATGGTTTGACCACTATAATGACATCATAGCTCAAAGTGAGACTCACTCCATAGAAGAAGTGAAAGACGGTACCCGTGCCTCCAGTACTCTCACCATCAACAGGGTTGCCAAGACGGATCATGGTTTATATAAATGCTGTGCTGACAATGATATTGGAATAGTCAATTTCACTATAACACTTAATGGCAAAGGTAAGCTAACTTTAGAAAACCATAAAACTTACGATTTATATCCGTTATGCTTATTTATACTTAGTTTTGAAGTGCAGTTGGTGATTGCTTGAAATAAATATCATTGAAACTAACTAATGTCATAACACTTATTTATTTTTTTAATTCAGCACAATCTTTTTCTTAATTTAAAATCTACTAGACAGTTATATAATTATCTAGTTATATAAATTTCAATTTGGCTTATTTCGATAAACACAGTACCCATGTGTAGTTCAGACACTAACGCTGGTATACCAATTGTAGTTTGGAGAGAAGTATTTAATTCAATAACAAACCATTGCATCTTCACCTCCCCTCAACATGTACTACCTAGCCCGTCCTGATGCTGCTACTGATGTAGCTGTGAATGATAAAACAGAAGACTCCTTTCTTGTATCATGGACACCTGGTGACGACTGTGGTGATACACAGTCATTTTACTGTGAATACAGAAAGAGTGATAACAACAGTTTGTGGAATAGAACAAGTGAAACCAGTTACAGTAACACCACTATAAAGAATTTAGAGTCAGGCACAGAGTACGAAATTCGAGTTGCCAGTCTAAATACGTTTGGCAGTGAAAGCGGCGAATCTGTCACGAACTCAACATTATGTAAGTATTTCATGTATGGTTAATTTAATATTTTGAATAGAAACAACGCTTATAGATACTGTAGAATACTACCATTTATATTAATTAATGGTAAATGAAGGACCACTCTTGCTTTTATGTGTGAACTATTTCCCTCGTTGACTTTCGGCCTCGAGAAACCATTGTCTTAGGAGTACCAGGCGTCTGGTGGTGCCCTCATATCCAAGAAATAACTGTATAATATTTTAACGATAGATGGGATATGATAGGCAAGTCATCCTGATATACAGCCCCAATTTTAGACGTCTTCTTGATGTATCGTGTAAACAGTGACATGACCTCCTTAATAAAACCTCAATTACTACAGAAATAAAACTCATGATACACACTGACTGATTACATACCTTGTAAATGTACAATATATTATATCTTTATTACAGCAATAGCAGGAAGAGGATTGCCAGTCATTGTTATAGTTCTACCCGTGTTGTCAACATTTCTAATCTTAGCCATTGTTGTAGTCGCTGTTATATTCGTTTATCGTAGAAAAGCTGATAACAAGAAGACAACCAAAGGTAATACATGTTTAAAGTTAATCTAAAGAATATTAGCGTTGGATAACTGTGGGTGGACTTTCAGTTGGAAGAAATGTCACACATAAAATCCAAGTCAGCTAGCGTCAAAATTGACTACTCTATTCCTACATAAGATTATATTTATTATATCTTACTCATGTTTTTATCTTTTGTTTTTACAGGAGATGAAAGCGAGAGCAGGTACATTCAGTATACTTTTCATATTTATAGATCAAAGTTGTTGGTTTTGTCTATTTCACATGCAAGTGTCTTGCTTTGTTTCATTCATTTATTAAAAGGTTGCTATTTTTAATTACATTTCGTTTTGTATAAAACAATCATATACTAACTCAAGTTAATTCAGTTTATATTTGTTTATAAATCCAGTGGTGATATTTTCTTTTGCCAATTATTGAAACTTGTCCTTGTATTTGTAGACCATATGTAGACGTCCACCTTGATGATCTTGCTACTCCAGTATCAACAACGCCTTATGAAGGACTTAGATTCGATGAATGCAATCCAAGTAGGTGTAACAAATATTGGGAATCAAGCAATACTTGATAATCTGTCGAGATTCAAGAAATATATGATAGCACTAGGCTATGACATGGAATGCAAACTTAGTCAGTCTAGAGTCAAACATTTAAGAGCCATGAAAGTAGTCTGGATGACCAAAATGTCACCAAAAGGGTAAATTGTAAACCGGATTGAGATCAATGCTGACTAAATATTGACCTAGATAGCAGAGGGTCGTGTCATGTCACTCACTACGTGCCATATTTTAAAGCAGCCACGTGTGCCCCTTCAATACAAACATAGGGTATTCCCCTTTCCGATGACAGCATTGTGCATTGTAAATGATGTTAAACGAACTGATACCATTCGCCGCAGGTCACTTTGTACTCAATATGTTTCTTAAACGTTTCAAATGTAATTGCATAAATTTGGCGGTCTATCCTACAATAACATAACGGTAATACAACACATAACTAGAATCTTGATTTGGTTTATACCAAAACTATACAGAGATGACACATTGGTGTGTTATTTTTTCTTCTACTCCACAGGTGAGGAAAGGCAACTAGGGGAAGATAACTATGGGGTAAGCATTGAAATATTACTAACTCTTATTTAATCTGTATGTGATTGATTTCTTTTTAGATATATTATAGGAAAGGTTTAATAAAGAATACTCAATCTCAGCAGTTTTTAATCCCACCCAGCCCCTCCAGAAGGGGATGTTACAATAGGGAACTTGCAATCCAGACTGGGCATGCTCAGACGCAAAGGACTATGGGATTATCTATGGTTATCGTAATACCTAACCTGGAACTGCCGATAAAATAAACCTCCCACAATGGTCAGGGTAACTATAAATTGATTATTTGTGGTTATAAACAATGTAACAATATTGTTTATAATATTAATTCATTAGTATTTATTATCACATTTCCCATGATGCAACAGTCAACATGGCGGGTTTGCAAGTTCCCTATTGGCTTCGTCTGTATGTGCGTTCATCCGCAATACATCGTTCCTCAGACATGACGTGTCCGGTTTCCTTCAAACCTGACACAAAGCTTAGATGTCATATGGGTATAAGCATGTCAATTTGTTTTTGATATATGCAAATCTGACCAAATGGCGGCCATGTTAGTAGTTTAAAAAGCGATGTTTACTGCATAACTCAGATGCAGATCATTGGATCCTTGTAGACATTGATCCTTGACCTTGATCTTGACCTTGACCTTTAGGGTCAATTATAAAAATCAAGCCAAACCCTGTCAATCACAGACATTTTGTAGTGTGTACTTATTGCCAATTTCTCTTTTTAATTCATTTTTACAAAGTAATATTGAAGTAAATAAGTAGCATGATTTCCTATGTTCAAGTAATCTTTCCTGAATGGCAGTCATATGGATATGTGCAGTAAAACAAACTTCTCATTGCTCATTCAAATATGCACAGTTTGATGTAGACGAGCCAACCACTGAGATGTCATTCAACGATTTGACGATTCTTGGCAATATAAGTGTTGGATTATTTACCAAAATGGTAAAGGCGAAAATCCCATTGCAAGGAATAGGCCAGGTAACAGTGTGTGCAAAACTTCTCAAGGGTAAGTAGTACAAAATAAAATGTATAGTGTTAACGATTAATAATGCCGCATTCGAGTGTTCCCAAGAACATGTGATATAAAAAATGATCGTGCCAACCCAATGAAACTGTGAACGATAGGCGTTCTATGAGTTGATTGATTAATCAAGTTTATAAGCATGCTGTCTATAAACTACTCAACATATCAAATTTAATATCAAAAATGGAATATGTAACCTTAGTATTGGTATGTTTTCACACATTTCATTTCGTTAATGATCTGCCTTAACATTAAACACATTGTACTGACATCTATTACTTACATTTGTTTTACTTACCTCTTTAACTATAACAGATAACCTAAATGACGAAGCGAAAAATTGCCTACGAGCAGAAATTGATTTTGTGAAGAACCTACCAAGGCATCCACAATTAGCAACGATGATGCGATATAGTGTGAATGAAAGTAAGTAGTGACCTTATTGTAGAATGTTGAACACTTAAAGTAGATTAGTTACAAGTACTCGATGAATGAAATAGAAACAAGAAGGTATGGAATGATGTTTTGGAGGGAGGGGCGGTTGATGTGAAGAATGGTTACTTGGAGGGTATGGAAAGGCTAATGTACTAGGCTCTCTAAATGCTTATCTTTGTTTAGCCTACCTGTATACTTGAAGGACTAACGCTAATAGGGAATTTCCGTTATCCTACTTGACATTTTGATTTTTTAAATATTCGCTTGTATATATCATCTACATACACTTCTCCTTAGATCTGGTATTAAGCCACGCCTCACATACATGTGAACAATATCAGAAGAATAACATAAATTAGAATAGAATAGAATAGAATAGAATAGAATAGAATAGAATAGAATAGAATAGAATAGAATAGAAAAGAATAGAATAGAATAGAATAGAATAGAATAGAATAGAATAGAATAGAATAGAATAGAATAGAATAGAATATGTTTGTGTTCATATAAAATCTCATGAAAATATCTAATGAAGGCATCATCACGTGCCCTGTTGCGATTTAAATATGTCTAACTGTGTATTCGACCAATCAGGTTCTCTAGTTCTGGAGGAATATCAGCGAAATACTTGCGGCTGCACAAGATTGACGGGAGAAAATGTTTTAAAATCGAAATGTCAGTTAGGATAGTGGAAACATACTGTTAGTCCTTCAATCCTACAGATATGTTAGTGTGTATCGAACATATGGTTTATCTTTCCATTTCCATATACACTACTCTTCATCTTTAAGATCCAGTATTTTCGGTCCTTGAGTATTTTCCGTACGGGTCATTGAAGAGCTACCTCAGAGAAACTCGTGATAATTATAAAACAGATAGCGATGGTAACCTTGGTAATAGTGTTGATCTATTACTGATGGCTCTACAGGTTGCACGAGGAATGGCGTTCTTGGAAGAAAATGAGGTGAGGGGTGTTTTTAATTGTTTGCTCTCCAATCTTATCAAAAA
Source organism: Glandiceps talaboti (assembly GCF_964340395.1). NCBI lineage: Eukaryota > Metazoa > Hemichordata > Enteropneusta > Spengelidae > Glandiceps > Glandiceps talaboti. Next base: position 23,622,191 of record NC_135557.1, on the reverse strand, counting down.
CAATTAAGGACTTTAGTAGAAAGAGTTATCCTAGTCAGTTGTGGTGAAACGGTCCAAGACTACTAATCACATATTGTCTTGTTAGTCTTAACAAACACTGTTTTTACTGTATTTTCACGTGACTACATTTCTGGTCTAAATCATACAGAATGTATGTAAGTAATTATTATTTTTAATTTTATCTTAATTTAGTTGGTTCTACGAATGTTATCTGCCAGATCACTACAAGTTGGATACAACAAAGTCTGCAAGATATCAGAATTTAGTTTCTGTACATCAGTAATGGACCATCCAACATATGAACGAATAACTGCGGTGTGTATCCCTGTCTGTTTGGTCTGTCTGTCTGTCTGTCTGTCTGTCTGTCTGTCTGTCTGTTTGTTTGTTTGTTGTTAATTCGTTATCATTATATACCTTTAAATCGCAATTAATACGTCCTGTTAAACGTTTAAAGAAATATTCCATTCCTATGAAACTTTTACCAACATTATTTTAGCTAGGGGTATATGGAATATAGTAAAACACTACTGGAGTTACTGTCATTGTTGCAGTAATCTTCATCTTTCTAATTTCAATACATATAAATGTTTGTTGTTTTGTTTCTTATCTTCAGAACCGTCTACCAATACGGTGGATGGCACTTGAAGCAATAACAGATTGCTTCTATTCTTCAAAGACTGATATCTGGTCCTACGGTATAGTACTTTGGGAAATATTGAATTTGGGTAAGTTTTGAAAAGTACGGGTGTATTCGATGTAATGTTATGCTATGGACCATATAACGTGGTCCCATGGTGTATATCATTCTACTGTACATTCTAATGTGCATATCTTCCTTTATATTCGCATGTGCTGTATATTTTCTTAGTTTATACTCACTGACGCTAGATCTCTAACGTTATCTCACGAACTTTTTGTTGTCATTACACCCAGGTAATGATCCCTATCCTGAAATGACAGTAAAAGACGTGTTGTACGAGTTACAGCAAGGATACAGAATGCCTAAACCAAGTCACTGTTCGGTCCAAATGTAGGTTCATGTAAATGTACTGGAATCGTTATATTTTAAATCGGTCGATATTTCGATGACTGATATGCTAAAGCTCTGCTCAATACTCATCCTGCATCATACAAGGCTGACTCACTATCTTTGGAATGTATTCTGCTGCAAACATCCTCGGCATTAGAGAGAAATCAAGAATTGGTTGATTTTAGCTTAGTATTTATCGTATGCTAGTTTAGGTGACACGGCCTTTACTCGTCCCCCAATTCCTAAATAGGGGTCAAATAAAAGGAACTTTCACCAACATATAGCATGGGACAACCTTTTTAAAGCTAGAAAATTGAGTACACTGTAGTGGAGCATTATAGGAAACAAAACTAAATTAGGAGCTTCACACCCAAACATAGCCGAGGCAATTGGTTGCGTTTGTTACCTGATTGACAAATTATTTACTTTCTATTACAGGTACAGTTTAATGGCAGATTGTTGGGATGAAGACCCTTCTGAAAGACCGTCATTTATTGAAATCACTAATCGTATTGAAAATGAAATTATAGATTTGAATGATACGAGTTAAACAGGAATTGTCTAATGAAGACCACTGTTGAGACTATATTGATATTATAACATATAACAACAGATGTTTTTTTTTAATTTAGGTATTATGTCTGCACGTAGAAGACGTTACCACGTTACATAACATTACTAATTGTATTAAATGAGATTCAGTTAATAAAAAAAAGGGAAAGTATGTGAACAAATGGTGTGTATCTATATATATTAGAAATATAATCACAATTATTAGTCTCCCAGTCTCCAGTGGATATACATTTATAACAATCATGGCTTTGCCCACGTCTTTATTTGTGGGGTTAATTTTAGATTAGCTTGTATAGCAAATATTTAATTACCGCAAGTTAGTAAAAGGATAAAACTAGTACTTGCCAGAAAACAGTTTATTTGAGTATTGGGATTTTATATTATAAGACAATTCATACTTTTATACACGTATTTTTGATTCTTGTTTATTAGGAAAACGACGTTGAAATAAGTATTATGGTTGTAGTAATCATACTGTTTTACTAGAGTAATACACACGACAGGAAAAAAAACATATAGCTACACTACCTTTAACTATAGCAATATTTTAAATTTATTTTGTATATAAATAATATGATTTACTCCTAATATCATACATTCTGAACAATATTGAATCACGTGTGGGTAAACACATTTGTGCACCTGTACACAAAATATGTTACACTAACTTTTGGGTCCGTACCCTAAAGTCTTTACCCTTAACACAATCACAATTTCAACCTGTCACTGTATTACGTATGGATGAATGATACCTCTAACATGTGAAATATCTAACTGTTGGTATGGGAAGATTTTTCAGTGATTATATTGTTTTTGTCAGATCTAAAAGTTATACAACTCCATATACAGCTAATACATTTACAAATATGAAAGATACTTCAATACAAACTTACATGATGAATGTACTATGTTTCTCACTTGTTAAACCTGTTGGCCGTCATTTCTATTTTTGGCAAATGCACGATTACGGCTACCCTATCACTGTATTTCTCTTTTTATTTTATTTACATGTTAAATGAATTGATAAGTCCTACTATTGCAATTCTACCTTCGTGTTAGATCTGCTTACGTCAGCATTTCATTCTGTACACGAATAAAGCAACCTGTTATAAACACGAATGTGTCCTCGTATGTGACATGATGGGCGGTGTGTATTTGTTATCAGTCAGGTGAACTCCAAATTCCTTCCCTTGCAGTGAGAAGACTGCTAATACCTGGATAAATGAAAATGTGAAGTATGGAATTGGGTCAGGAACTGAAAACATTTGGAGATTTATGAGACAAAAAAAGTATATATCGAAGGCCTAGTTCCAGTGGTCAGTCTGTCTGTCTTTAAATGTATGTGCAGTTGTGAGTGAGTGAGTGAGTGAGTTAAGTGCGAGTTTGGTTGTCGTTTGCTTGTTAATTTAATTTGTTACTTCGTTTGTAAGAAAATCAATCCATCCCTCTGTGCACTGTAGACATGTTTTTGGTGACCATTTTTGTTCTGTTTGAAACACTTAAATTAGGTCTACCGAAAAAACATACAGGCTGCAAAACAAATTGACAGTAACTACATTTATAATACTAATTTCGCCAGCCTAATTTCAATGTTGCTAGGTGACATTTCGATTTAAAAGCAGAGTAATGGTGTTTTAGAGATTCCAATTTATATATTGTAACGTCATATATATGAACGTTATTAATAATAACCACATATCAACTATTTAAGTTGTTTCCAGGAAACGCATGACTAGACTATACCACCCCACCCACCCCGTCGTAAATATAATATATGTGTCCAAAAGACGTTGTTTACTTACAATAAAGTTGTTTACTTACAAAGCACGGTTAAATAAGCATGAAGAAATAAATTAATAACGGTCGTTCTAGTGGGGGCAGGCGTTTGAGTTGACTCGGAGTTACTACTATACACTCAACAGGTTCAGCATAATGCCCTCACGTACATTTGTACCTGAATATGCTAAGTGCGTGGGAATGCATCACAGAACCTAATGTCAGTTGTGACCTTTACCACGGGCTTTCACTTTATTCAGTGTTGTGAAAAAACAATTATTTGAGCATGTGACACCGTTGAAGTAGTTTATGTTCTTTTTTTGTTAGACAAAATGGCACCAGTTCGCCTCACAGGGTTGTTTCTTGTGTTATGCTTCTTCTTGAACGGTGAGTAAACTTTTATGACAGTCATACAAATTTGTTTTGATTATTGTGTTCAAAAGCAATCTAACGTACACAGGTATATACAAAACGTCATGGACTGATAAATTATATCTGGTTATACATGTGTCACGGACGTAGCACTACTTCAACAAACAGACATTCCACTTATCATGTTATGATGCATTGTTTTACAGTTTCAAAAAATTCTCAATTACTGTCATTCCAAGTTACCCAAGAAATGGCTATAATCTGTCACTAAATACGTTCCTGACTTGGAAATGTATCTAAACATAGAGTAAAGTTTCAGACCGTTGAGTGTGTTGGCCATTTGCCATTATTTCACACAATGACTTAACAAATATGTATGCCCCCTAAGTGCATAAGCTAATCTTTCATTCGACTGAGTGAATGACACACACTTTTTGTTCATAGTAAATACAAAACGTATTATAGTCAAAGCCTTCTATATGCATTTTGTGGATGTCTTACACTGAAAACAATCGACGTTTGGTAAAATTAAGACTGGCACCAGTCCCTTTATATGTTTTAGACCTTATAACCTCCATATGTTTTACGCTATTCACTTTGTTTTTTAAAAGGAAAATGCTGTTCAGAACTTATTTGTTTCCAAGGTACTAATAGCCCCCCTCCCCTCCCATATATATATATATATATATATATATATATATATATATATATATATATATATATATATATATATATATATATATATATATATATACATACATACATCGGTATTGATTACGCATTCACGTGACTGTCTAAAAACCACTCACAAAGTTTAAGTTTATTATTTCACACAATAGAGCACAGTTGTGTATGACAAATAAATAATGTATTGAAATATCCAATAATGTATAATATCCAATTTAAGAATGAAAAAAAAAGATGGTGACTTTGGCAAGTCTGTACACGTACATTTCTTTTGTCACTCGCTACACGGGTTTAACGTTCAGGGTAGGTTACAGGAGCACAAGCAAAATCGAATCCTTCAGCCTGTTTGCTGTTGTTATAAGAAATGTACATGTCATGTTACGATTACATAGTGTTTTATCACTGCTATACCGGGGTTCATAAGTGGATCAATCACCAAATCATTGAATATATATTAATTTTCACACCTTAATATGTGTACCTGTCAAATGAACAACGCAATGTATTTTATTTTGTTCCAGAGACCATTACCTCAACTAATATTATATTTTATGATACTGTAATTGAAAATGGCCGAGTAGAAATGACTTGCGAGACATCAATCCCTCATGTAGAGTACTACATTTGGTACCAGGACGGCAACTTCTTTGAAAATACGTCAAATGACTTTCTAATTATTAATGCATTGCGGCGTTATGCTGGTGACTATTCCTGCCAAGCAATGAGCAATGCATCGAGTGAAACCAGTGATAACAGATATCTCAACGTTTTGTGTAAGTTCAATACATTCATCTTTATTACATCAATTACAATTATTCGATCACATGTAAGTGTATCCATATATATTATATCGAAATTATTTGACATATACACCTGCCATTGAACCACTTGTTACTAATTAAGTGCATTTACTAATGGATAAACAACTTTTGATAAAGGGAAAATATAAAAATTTGCTGGGACATTTAACCAATAACACATACCAGCTAGCAGAGTGTTATACACATATTTACATACCTGCTCGTGCAATACATACGTCTGCAGAGTCGATGGGAAACAGTCTGTGTTAAGACACATAGGCCCAAGGGAAACAAACGTCTGATGTTGCACGATTACGATTAGTCGACATGTGTGTGGTATTGTCCAATGATATTGTTTTGTACCACACCACACCATTGACCACACATGCCTATCATAAAAAAAATATAACGCAACATGTATCATAATAGTACAATAACCACAACAGTCAACAGAGTTCAGAGAACACAATGCGACAGAGTTCAGAGAACACAATGCGAGCTTCATTGATGACATCGGTACAGTGACGCTATATTCATCTGCTGTAAATAAACCTACGCATGTGCATATGTGGTCATCCTTCATTACTTTTTTCAGGAAAAATGCCCACGCGGGCATCAGCATGAAAATTATTGATCATCAGTTATGTTGAAATACGAAAAGAATGCATACCATATGACCAGGTACGGGATCGGCTATAAAATGGGATTATGATGAAGTATGTTACAACACAATATGTCGCCTGTCCAGTTCAGGGACTGGCACAATTACCTATATTTTTATCACAATTTTCACAAACATAAATATTAACAATCTGAAGAAGCTTTACAAGACGCGTGCCCTTTGCTTTCATTAACATCTGTATCAAATGATGCCAAGTGTGTAACTTATGCTTACGTCCATCCATTCATTCACCCACCCACCCACCCACCCACTCACCCACCCACCACCCACCCATCCATCCATCCATCCATGCATGCATGCATGCATGCATGCACGCACGCACACACGCACACACACATACATACATACATACATACATACATACATACATACATACATAGGTGCGTGCGAATTTAAGAACTTATCCCACGTACAACCGTTTATTTATATCACGCGCGGTTTTGTTCCATTATATTTAGAAATGTTCGGGTTGTCACCTGGCATTTCTCTGTCTCGCCAATTTTTCCTTTGAAAAAGAATATTTATTCGAAACGTCGGATTTAACAGCTATATATACGGACTGGTTTATTAGTTCCTTATGCATTTCTACATACATACATACATACATACATACATACAAATTCTGTCATTTAACGTATATGGTAATTAATGACATAGCTTACTATGAAAAAAATATCAATTATAGATGCACCAGGCGATCCCTGGCCAGAATGTTCCATTGACGTTGAGTCTACTGACTATATGAAAGAAGGTGACACAATCAGGATACTGTGCAGAGCAATTGATGGAAATCCACATCCCACCTTAGAATGGTTTGATAACATCACTGGTGATCCCCTTCCAGACAGTGTGTATAGCACACCTTCTCCAAGTGATGACCCACCTCTCACAACAAATGAGGTAGAATGGGATTTGACGTCAGATGATAATGGGAAAATATTTAGATGTGAAGGTGACCATGATGTGACAAGTACGAAGATTTGTTTCACAGATGAGTTGGATGTTAAATGTAAGTTCTAATTTTTCGGGAAGGAAAGGAAATTCTTATTTTTGACCATGGGAATTCAGATAATAAATGTGCTGAATAACGTATTCTACCCATAATTAAATCATATCACTCTGTCATGAAAATTTAGGGTTGAAAATGTACTTGGTTATGCTATTGAGTGTGGATTAGTATTACAGTTTTAATTCACACACAAATTATATTTTGATAACATAAATAACCAGTAGCTTCAAATAATATGAGATTAGTTGTTTACTGTTTAATTTATTAACGTTTTAACTTTTCTTAATTTATTAATATCTCTTCCTATACATTGAATCACAGATGCACCTTACCACCCATCATGTACTCTATTAGATGATATTACCTACCAAGAAAACACTCAAATAGAAATCATCTGCACGGCTGTTGGTGGAAATCCATTGGCTACACTGCGATGGATAAATGGTTCAAGTCATGAACTATTAGACGAAATAGGTACTCCATCTAGTGGAACTGAAACGTCCTTAACATATCAACAGATTGTCAATAGAAGTGATAATCAAATGGACTATCTGTGTAATGCAACAAACCTTGTGTTGTCTGAACCACTTACTTGCAATACAGGACCACTTATAGTGCATTGTAAGTTTTGGTTAGACATTTGACGTTTCTATGTAGCAAAATTTCAAAAAATTAGATATAGGATTTTAAACACATACCTTATGTACAGGAGGAAAACTTGTACATTTAATTTATATGACAAACTCAAACAATTGAAATGACGTATATTAACATACGATGAAGACAATTTTAGCAAAATTTAATACTTGTTAAAATTATTTATAATTTCGATTTAAAGATCAATAGAACTGTCTCTGGGTTGTCTTATGACGGATTGACGTAGTGATTACACATTATGTTTGGCATATACATGCAAATTTACTCAGTGTATAAATACAAACAGTGTATGCGAATGCATAATTCGTTGTTAATCCTTGAACTTTTATCATACTTATTACCAGTTGCACCGAAAGCAGTTCATCTGACTGGATATGAACCTGTTGTTAAATCTGGAGATGTTCTTGACTTGACCTGTACCAGTGAATCATCAAATCCTCGTCCATCAATTCAATGGTATAAAAATGACAGTGAACTTACAGACAATGAGCAGGAGAAAATCGGTGAAGAAGAATACATTGATGGTGATTTCCATGGGACAATAACTAGACAAGTTCTCAGTATCAGATTATCAGCAGAACATAACACTGTACATTTCCAATGTGAGGCTACACATACAGAATATGACAATGTGGAGTCTGATAAACTTCATCCAGTAGTGTTTTGTAAGTATATATTATATTTGCCGTTTTCTGTAATGGCATTTTAGTGCTATTATCATACAATCGTCAAGTGACTTGGAATTACTTGACAATGTTGGGATAATTGAATCACACTCTTCATCACCTAACATGTCTTCGTTGAAGACACATCACCCAGCTGCTTATACTATCACTTTATTACAAGGAGTTGTTCGAAAACATTTACACAGAATAGAAGAA
>NC_135557.1:23573724-23608724 GCF_964340395.1 Glandiceps talaboti | reverse complement strand
TCATTGATCGTTTACCACTCATGTCTTGTCAATATATGCACAGATTGATGTAGAGGAACCGATCACTGGGATGTCATTCAACGATTTGACGATACTTGGCAATATAAGTGTCGGATTATTTACCAAAATGGTGAAGGCGAAAGTACCATTGCAAGGAATAGGCCAGGTAACAGTGTGTGCAAAACTTCTCAAGGGTAAGTAGTACAAAATAAACATGTATGTTGTTAATAATGAATTAATATTATAAAATATAATTGCAAGAGGCTTCAGGAACAACGACATAAGTAATACTAAGTCAATGTTATATAATCTATGACAAATTATAGTGAATGGAATTATAAATTTGACCTTGTGAAAAGAGATACTGTAATGATAATTGTGATATCTTACTGATTACATTGAGTAGATGTCTGTACATGACATTGACAACCAGGTAAAAATATGAGAGATAACAGTATGATAATTTGATCGATTAAATTTTCAATAATCCTGTCTGTTGGTTTCTATTAGTTCAGCTTTAATGCAAAACAATAAATTATCATATTCCATGAATACGTAATCGTAAGTATTCTTCAATATATACCAACGTATATTATGGTAATAATTAAATATATAGCATTAATAAGTTATTGTATTTTCTCAATATTATTTATGTGCTTCGTTTAACTTCAACAGATAATTTGAATGAGGAAGCCAAAAATTGTCTACGAAGAGAAATTGATTTTATGAAGAACCTACCAAGGCATCCGCATTTAGCGACAATGATGCGATATTGCGTGGATGACAGTAAGTTAAGGTGTTCTCCCTATTTAAAACACACATATACATCCTGTAAAATGTCAGATTAGAGAATGAAGGAGGGGGAGCGGACCATGCGCAGGAAGTGGAACTGGACGGACAGAAGAATGTGTACGTAGTGGGCTATCTATGAGTTATTTTTTTTTATGTATTTGCAAATTCTTAAGATAATCCGTTCGCATTGCTTTTTTTTTTACAGATCCAATGTTCTGCGTCTTGGAGTATTTTCCATACGGGTCATTGAAGAGCTACCTCAGAGAAACTCGTGATGGTTATAAAACAGACACTAATGGTAACCTTGGCAACAATGTGGATCTTTTATTGATGGCTTTACAGGTTGCAAGAGGAATGGCATTCTTGGAAGAGAATGAGGTGAGATGTATGTTCTATCAAAAGGACTGTACGCATTAAGACCTAGAGTGAAATGTTCAAATTTACTGACTTCTAAACTTTTTCAAAAGCAAAGGAAGTGTAATTTCTATTGGGCTCGTGTAAATGTGTAAATGTGTGTATTTATCTGTGTCTATGTGTGTGTACATGTGCGTATGTGGTTTGTTGGCCTTGGTGCAATAAATTGAAGCGAAATACGTAATTTCTTAAACCAAATCTTTGATACGTGTGATGAAAATGATCAATGTGAGACCGTTTATTAACCCCCCCCCCATGTCGGGGTGGGGAGGGGGTTATCCGCTATCACGATAACCTATTAACCAATGGGAGATTGTAATTTCAAATATGTAATGCTTGTCAGAGGCAGAGTTACATACATGGAACATGATAAATATTGTTTTTCTTGTTTTCCAGGAACTGATTAATTTATATACAGTTCATTTCTGGCCGAAATAATGAATACTTCATTGATATTTTTCTCTTTCTCATGAACTAGTGGGTTCTACGAATGTTATCCGCCCGAACACTACAAGTTGGGTGCAACAAAGTCTGCAAGATATCAGAATTTAGTTTCTGTACATCAGTAATGGACCATCCAACATATGAACGAATAACTGTGGTGTGTATCTCCCCGTCCTCCGTACTGTCTATTTGTTTGTATGATATTTATTTCCTCCTATCTGCTTTCTCAATTTATTTCACATAACAATTAAATATATAGTTTTTATTATTTCCTGTTCTTCGGCATTCTCTCAAAATGTACTTGAGCGACACGTTTTGGAATTCAGGTCACTGATAGACGTTTTGCCATTGTCTGCATACAATGGTCTTTCTCTTTCTAATTTCAATACATGTGAATGTTTCATCTTTTATTTTTATCGCTAGAAACGTCTACCAATACGATGGTTGGCACTTGAGTCAATAATCGATAGTTTTTATTCTTCAAAGACTGATGTCTGGTCCTATGGTATAGTACTTTGGGAAATATTGAATTTGGGTAAGTTCTAGACATTGTGTTATGTAATTATTTTCACCACCTATTTTGTATCCCGCTCATGTGGTGTGTGTCTTTTACTGTGTATCGATATGCTTCCGAGCTTTATTAAAACTAAACTTTGGATTTGATTTCAAGTCTATTTCTTCGTATTAGTATATATTGGGTTTATTCCGACTGTTTAACATGTCTAATTTAGTTGTTGTTGTTGTTGTTGTTGTTGTTGTTGTTGTTGTTGTCATTACACCCAGGTGATGATCCCTATCCTGAAATGACAGTAGAAGACGTCTTGTATGAGTTACAGCAAGGATACAGAATGCCGAAACCAAGTCACTGTTCGGTCCAAATGTAGGTACATGTATTTGTATATGACTGGATTGTTATATTTCTTGACACATTTATCGTTTAACGTTTCAATGATTGATCATGAGAGAACATATTTAACTTTGAAGACACTATCACTGTTGGATTGGTTCAATCATAAGCCATTGTACGTCCCATTCGGTTTACCCGAGGAACACAGCTGTGGCTGATTTAAGCTGATGTGTGTTTTTGTTTTGCTCCATAAGAGTCATTTTCACCTATTTAGTTTATATTTTGCCTTACAGTTGGCAGAGCTGGCTTGAAAGGGTAACTATTGTATACTGTGGTATGCCATTACGTGAAATGAATGCAAATTAGAAGCTTCACACCAAAGGAACCTTTGCCTAACCTGATCAGTACTGTAATTTAAATCTTTCTTTTACCTGATTGAGAAAGTACATAATTTCTATTACAGGTACAGTTTAATGGCAGATTGCTGGGATGAAGACCCTTCTGAAAGACCGTCATTTGATGAAATCACTAATCGTATCGAAAACGAAATAAGAGACTTGCATGATACAAAATGAATGAATATAGTACAAAGAACTAAACACGTTAAGACTTCATAATTGATATCATGATGTATACTTACCCAACCCCGCCTAGTTTTTCACTACCGACCCTAAACTTTTTTTTCATAATCAAGAAAAAAATTATAAAATGGGCGAAAATTGTGAAATCTCGCCAGAAATAGTGGATGCGGAAACTGACATCAACTAAATAGAAATACAATAAAAACTGTTCATCCTATCTGTAATGGCTGTACATATGATGGGAAGAAACCAATAACACAGAGACAATTTGGAAAACACATAGCTAACTGACCTAGTCACTCACACCTGAAAAAATAAAATAAAATAAAATAAAATATAAAAAAAATAATATACGTACCCCACCTATTCTAAAATTGAGCGTAATCGGAACCACGCAATTTTTTGTTATCAGGCCTTACGTGCATTGTACGTTGCGTTACGTGACGTGACGTGACTTGACTTAGCGTAAAGTTACGAATACAGCTTTCATATGATCAGAAAGTTGACTGTCTGACATATCATACACAGTTTTAGACTCCCTACTAAATAAAAAAATACAAGTAATTCAAAAGCTAAATCCACTCCTTGCCATCGATTAGTATATTTGATACAATGAGTGTGAAATTACATATACATGTATTAGACAACCAGATTGTACGTATACACGTTTTGGTTTTGGTTTTCAAGGGAAAAGATGTAGAAATTGGTTTTCTCCTTTTACCAATATCATATTGTTTACTGGATTATACACAAGAATAATATTTACACATATGGAATAATGCTCTAACTTAGTCCATAGTAACATTAGAATAAGGTTTGTCTGTCAATTAGATGTACATATCTTACGAAGTGAACTTCACTTTATTGTTATCTGTATATGTGCCTCCAGTGCATGTACAATAAATTTTGTATAGTCCTACTTTTGTGTGTTTGTCTCTCAGATTGTGCGTGCTTGCGTTCATGTGTTTATATGTATGTATGTTTGTTTGTATGTATGTATGTATGTATGTATGTATGTATGTATGTATGTATGTATGTATGTATGTGTATGTGTGTGTATGTATGTATGTATGTATGTATGTATGTATGTGTGTGTATATGTATGTATGTATGTATGTATGTATGTGTGTGTGTGTATGTATGTATGTATGTATGTATGTATGTATGTATGTATGTATGTATGTTCGGTGTGTGCGCGTGCATGTAAACATGCGTGTATGTGTATGTGTATGTGTATGTGTATGTGTATGTGTGCGCGCGCGTGTGTGTGTGTGTTGAATTTGTATATGCAATTATGAAGGGATGTCTTTCAATATTGCTGGTTGAGTTGCAGGGGAAAGTAAGATGGGGATTATCGGTAAAGAATGTAGTACGAGATTTCAGAGTGTGTACTACGGTAAGAAATGGTAGATTAATTTCAGAGCCAGTGTGTGTAGAATAAACTCGGCTATAGTGAGATTGCAACAACCTGTCACATCATCCTAGGTATGTAACCTCCAATGTAAACACACCTGTCAAGTGATTTCATACAAACTTTTATTAATAATTTACTAGCTTCGTCTGCATTGACCAAAACTTATAGGATAGTCAAACATGGCGGATTAACAGTATTACAGTCCAACTGTCGTTTGGAGATTTAGAAATGTCTGACTTATCAAAAGGTATGTACAATTCTGAGTAGTCATATTGTCCACGTTAATTGTATAAAGGCTTTCTGTGTATTGTTGTTCAAGTTCAAACAATAGTTGTATTAATTGGGCTTGTTCAATAGTGTTGTTTTCATAATTTGCTGTACAAGTTTTGTGAAGTATCTTGAATGAGTCTCCGCCATAACTAGAGACACACCAACAAACCCTAAATCAGTTCCGTGCCCATATATATGGAACCCATCAGTTCTTCGCATGAATTTGACTTCAACAACTTGAGATTAAAGTTTTTATAATTTGACCTTTGACATTGTGTTATCTAAAGTGAATACCACATACAATATATTTTGTCCATTGATGATAGTCTGACATCAAATCATGTACATTTGTACAACAACATTGAATCAGTGTTTCTTTTTTTTCAGCCACTAATAGTGACAACAGAAAATATATAGAAACAGGGCTTTTTATTATTGTTATAAACTTGATAACCTACTAATCCTTTTTAATCGGCGTTTTCAATAATTGTATACATTCACACTTAATAGTTGAAAGATTGTGAATTGAATTCATGTTTGCCATGATTGGTAACATGGTTTTCCTTCTGGATTTTCACAGATTTATTCATCATACTGTCATAATATACTTCAAGTATGATATGGTGGAGTCAATTACTACCAGACCACTGCAGTGCTTGTCTACTAGCCATGGTAATTTGAAATATGCTACATAAGAGTAATGACATCAATCTAGAAATGTTTGTCAAGAGAGGAGAACCTATATATCGGTATATGCAGCGAGGTGAGTGATGATAGTAGAGTGAGTGAGTGAGTGAGTGAGTGAGTGAGCGAGCGAGCGAGCTACTGAAAAAGGAAGGAAGGGATGTAAGGAGGGAGGGATGATGGGTGATTAAATGACTGACTGACTGACTGACAGACTAACAGCAGGGCATAAACCAGAGAATGAATGCAGGACCAAACGAATAGGATGGCAATTACATTGCATGTGGTTCCTTACTGACGTTTCATATATGTAAGAAAATCACTAAGTACTGATATCTTTCCACGTCACAATCAAAAAAATTACAAATTCAAGGAAACTGTGATAATAAAAACTACACAACCCACACAATAAAACTATATATGACCTATTTCTGGTTTCATTTCAGGTACGTCATCAGATCCCCCATCTACTCCGGTTAACGAACCACAATTTCCTATCCTGATTATCGTCATAGCTCTTGCTGGTGTAATAGTTATAATTGCAATTATTATTGCAATTGTGTGTTTACTGAGAAAGAAAAGACAAGAAGGTACAACCAATTTATAGCTACTTTATAGTTTTAAAAATGTAATTGTCACGTGTTTAATGACGTCACCAACACTGACAAAAATGCTGGTCACAAATGCCTGTTATGCAACAGATGGTATCTCACTGTCACATTTTCCAATTGATACTATTGCAGTGATGAATTGACATCATACCGAATATTCGACTGTACAGGTGTGTTTGTGTTAGTGTTACTAAAATAAAATACACATCTTCGAATTGAATGAATTCGATGAGATAATGTTCAAAATGAAGACAGAATGAATGATGCTTTGTATTTGTCACAGTGTACTGGTTACAACTCATTAACTGACCTATATACCATCTATCGTGTTGTGTGTTGTAAACAGGTCCCATGACAAATCAGTAGTAATGATGAACCCAATGTGATTAGTTATCAGAAAATCTGACTTGGAAGCATTTAAGAGCAATCGAATACAAATAGTAATTGAGCATACATATACTTCAAAACAAATATCTTTTAATTTGGTGTAATTTATGCAGGTGATGAAAACCAAGCCCAACCTGAAGCCATCGTGACTGAGGAAAGGTTAGTTTGGTAAAATATATATATACTGATCTTGTAGGCCTACGAGGATTTTTGTTGCAGCATATTGTATATATGTTATAACGGTGCTGCTAACTGTAATTGCAAACCTATGCTGTTGTTATCAACGTTTACCTTCCCTTTCTCTATACTGCAAATTAAAAATTGAAAACAGCTTAATATTTCGATATGTCTTGTATGTTACTAGACCGGAACCTGAAGGTATGCAATATGCACAACTTGATCGACCTGTCACTCAACCCAATCCAGATATATACATGGGATTGATAGAAGTCAAAACAGATATAGGTATGTCAATGCGTAATTTGCTTATAACTCTATGGAAATCTGGAAATTGATTGAATGATTGATTGATTGACTACTCCTTCCTACCTCTCACTCACTCACCTACTCACTCACTCGCCCACACACCCACCCACCCACCCACCCACCCACCAACTCACTCACTCACCCACTCACTCACTCACTCACTCACTCACTCACTCACTGCTAAATGGGGAAAAGGGGTGACAGAAAAGGTGATTTGGTAACGTATATGAATATGGTTAGAAGGATACGTTGATACAAAAACAGACAGACAGACAGACAGACAGACAGACAGACAGACAGACAAGAGATTAAAACTTTAATGTTAATAGAACGTCTTTCCCCCCCCCCTCCTTGTAAATGCAAAACTGGTTTGTAATACGCCTGAATACAATCTTGCTCAAAGCTAATAACAACGTTTCTTTATTTACAGCTTACGAAAGTTATGAATCATTTAAGGTAAATAATTGATTTTCCTCCAGTACACAATAATTTATGTCAATTTATCTTAGCATCATTGACAATTGTAATTACATTTATTTAGCAAAATAATGTTTTATTTTGAAACTAATACATCTCTGAATTAAATTTGCAGGGGAACCAAAACATTAGTATAGATGACAAGAGATGGGAACTCCCACGTGGTCAACTTATCCTCCAAGAGGTGATAGGAGTTGGAGAGTTCGGACGTGTCGTCAAAGCTGCTGCCTACGGGATACTAGATAACAAACAATGGACTACTGTAGCCGTCAAAATGCTGAAAGGTAACTATAGCAACATAGTTTTAAGAAAGGGTTTACTCAAATTTCACTTTATGTAACGTTTAGAAGTCTTACGCGTCGTGTTAACGTTGATAGGTCAAAGGAGTTCATAGTTTGATATGTATTTTCTTTGTAGATAAAGCAATCCGAAATGACAAAGAGGAGCTACTAAGAGAAATTGAATTGATGAAAAAATTACCAGCTCACCCTAATGTAGTTTCACTCGTAGCTTGCTATACCAAAGACGGTGAGTTCTTTGAATTTATTGTTCACATGTTTTGTAATAGGAAAATCAACATAAATCAACATACAACAAACACAGCACAACGCAATGCATCGCAACACCACACCGTGCAATACCATACCATACCATACCACACGACACCACACCACCCCCTCAAACACAAAACAAAACTCAACACAGCACAGCACAGCACAGCACAGCACAACGCAACGCAACACAACACAACACAACACAACACAACACAACACAACACAACACATCAAACCACAATACAACATAACATGACACAACACAACACAACACAACACAACACAGCACAACACAGCACACCATAACACAACACAACACAACACAACACAACACAACACATCATCTGAAACAAAACTGTGTCATACATGTTATTTGGCCCTAATACCACCTACATGTAGTAAAGAATTTGCAATCGATGTCCCCAATCACATTCAATTTCCCTATTCAATAAGTTATAGTCCTTTTATCTACATTTGAACACCCAGTTTCCAATTACAAACGGACTCCTTCACTAAACAAACTAGTATGTCCATCTGTCAGTCAGTTCTTCTCCCTGGTATGTATTGACACATATTTCACTTCTGGATCGTGTTAATAACTGTCTACCTGCTAAGATTTCATATGTGTCTATTTCTCTAGCCTGTACTTTTGTCCTCAATGAATGATAATGTTGTTCTTTAAAACACTGTAACTAAATCTGGTTGTCTTTTTCGTCAGAATAGATCCAATTTATTTAATCATGGAATACGTATCTAGAGGAAGTCTACACGAGTATTTACGGAAAAGTAAAACCAATACTTTAGCTGGATACAAAAATCTTCACCCCAAGAGTAAATACCTGACCCCTCGTGACCTTGTTTCGTTTGCATGGCAGATCGCTAAAGGAATGGCTTTCCTATCAGAAAAAGAGGTAGTGTAGTTGTCTTGAATTCGTAACTTGTTCAAATAATCATGACAATTTTCTTAAAAACATTTATTGTTTCTATTAGATTGCTTTAATTTGTTTGTTTCTTTCGGGAGGGGAGGGGAGGGGACATGGTTTGATGTGTACCGTGATGTTTAGAAGAGAGCAGCACAGTAATTTGAAAATGTATACCTGTGAAAAATAATTTATTTCAAAAGCTACTGGTAATATGAAAATTGAGAAGTTTATAAACAAAAATGAAATGTACAGTTTCGTTTGTTCAATGCTCATCGAGATTACGTTTCTATTAGTAGGCATAGATCAAAATGAAAAATTCACAATGCCCCAATTCTCTCTTTAATTTATTTCCTTGCATGATATACACTTTTTCCCCCTTTGCTGTGTGGTTTGGTTTCTAACATAGTGTGTGCACCGAGACTTAGCAGCAAGGAATATCCTGGTTGGTGAACACAAGATCTGTAAAATATCTGACTTCGGGTTTGCAAGAGGCGTTTTAGAAGCAGGTGATGTAGAGAAGAAGACAGAGGTAATCTTGGACATAAAGCGATCGATGTATTAGTGTCACAGTATTGATAAATAGTTTACTTTAAATGTGCAAGTAATAATAAGCTGTTTCTGGGTTGCAATTCCTGTATCTATCTATCTATCTATCTATCTATCTATCTATCTATCTATCTATCTATCTATCTATCTATCTATCTATCTATCTATCTATCTATCTATCTATCTATCTATCTATCTATCTATCTATCTATCTATCTATCTATCTATCTATCTATCTATCTATATGTCTGTCTATCTGTCTATCTGTCTGTCTGTCTGTCTGTCTGTATGTATGTATGTATGTATGTATGTATGTATGTATGTATGTCTCTCTGTCTCTCTCTGTCTCTGTCTATGTCTGTCCCTCTGTCTCTTTGTCTCTGCCTGTCTATCTATCTGTCTGTCTGTCTGTCTGTCTGTCTGTCAATGTCTGTTCCTCTCAGTCTCTTTGTCTCTGTCTGTCTGTCTGTCTGTCTGTCTGTCTGTCTGTCTCTCTCTCTGTGTCTCTCTCTCTGTCTGTCTGTCTGTCTGTCTGTCTGTCTGTCTGTCTCTCTCTCTCTCTCTCTCTCTCTCTCTCTCTCTCTCTCTCTCTCTCTCTCTCTCTCTCTCTCTCTCTCTCTCTCTCTCTCTCTCTCTCTCTCTCTCTCTCTCTCTCTCTCTCTCTCTCCCATTGCTTCTAACTCTCTCTCATTGCTTCTAAACATATCATTCTTTCTCCCATACAGGGTCGTTTGCCAGTACGATGGATGGCACCTGAATCTCTCCTGTATGATATCTATACCACTGAATCTGACGTGTGGGCGTATGGAGTAGTTTTATGGGAAATAGTTACACTTGGTGAGTAACTTGTTTCAATACAAATTTATATTACTATACGAGGAAGTGTAAAAGTGATGAAATTTAACAGATAAATTATCAATTGTTTGTAATAATAATACAAGACTATTTTTTATATCAAATTACTTTTGTATTGTCTTTCTTTCTTTCTTTCTTTCTTTCTTTCTTTATTTCTTTCTTTTTTTTTCTTTCTTTCTTTCTTTCTTTCGTTCAGGGTCGACTCCTTATCATGGTATGACATCACTTGAGATTGTTGACAAAGTACCGATAGGCTATAGAATGCCTAAACCAACGCACTGTGAACAACAACTGTAAGTCAGGGGTCGGAGGTCATAGCTGACAATAATTCACGTATACACCATACTTTATACCAAAGACATCATACTAAACTGTGTGTTAACATAATAATTGCAGGCAATGTGTTTAGTTAAATTTTTAAAACTGAACAATTTAAATAACATAGCCAAGTGTTAACATTCATTACTACTATTAAGACTAAAGGGTGGATGACGAAATATAATAATCAGTTTCAAATTTCAACATGTCAATGATAGTGATTCTATTTATTGATTTAATATAACCAAATATTAAATAACTTATCTTGAAATGTTCTCTAGAAATATGCAACAAATGTAAATGTATATTAACGTCAATTTATACTATATATGTGTTACTGACATCACCAAAACCAAATATTCAATAACATATCTTGAAGTGTTCTCTAGAAATATTCAACAAATGGAAATGTATATTAACTTCCATTTATACTATATATGTGTGAGTGACATCACCAAAACCAAATAGTTACTTTAAATATGATGTCATTATGGAACAGTCAATTCAGTGTCCTCCAAATTTAGTTTCCTCTTAAAATAATCACATATTACATGCAATTATAACATTTAACTTCCCCTTATGTTCATAACCAAAACTAAACACTGACTGTATGATTTGATCTAAATATAGATATGACATCATGACAAGATGTTGGCATCAAGTATCAACAAGTAGACCAACATTTGCTGAAATTAGTGAAACAGTGGAAACCATGGCAATGGCGGAGAAGGTGAGAGTCGTTCAATTGTGTTCTGAGATGGATTAAGAATGGAGATAATACTTCCTATATTATAAATGAGAATTTTTTTATATATGTTTATTTATGATCATGATCGAAACAGTATATACAATGCTTTGGACGTATATTCAATGGGCAGTTATTCTTATTCTAGTTCGTCATTTATTTGTGGATTTTTTATTTTATTTTAATGT
Organism: Glandiceps talaboti; assembly: GCF_964340395.1. Lineage (NCBI taxonomy): Eukaryota > Metazoa > Hemichordata > Enteropneusta > Spengelidae > Glandiceps > Glandiceps talaboti. The sequence continues at coordinate 23,597,188 of NC_135557.1, read as the reverse complement.
TCGACGTTGGTGATTCATTTTTCGATCAAATCTCTCTTCTCGTCTCTTGTTATTTTCAGGAATTCATTTCACTCAAAGAATTTGAAGCAGGGAAATATACACAAGACGTCAGTGCTAAACGTGAAATACGAACGCTAGACAGAGGTGCAACGCTAGAAATTCCAGAATGACATGACATGGTTGCGTTGCTGTCCTCTGTGTACATATGGCACCTTATCAGCTAAATTCATACCTCGTGTATGTTTGCCTTTTCAATAGTACAAAAGCGAAGTGGTCAGAGGTCATACTGTCTACATATACCCTCATGAGGTCACTTTAACATAAACCATTCATCCTGTAAATATATGGCTATTTTTAACATGGCAAAATTTTAGTAAGTAACAGACACTTCCTCAAATATTGTCTAAAAAGTTGCATAGCTGGTAAAACAAGAACTAAAATAATACAAGAATAATCAATTATGTTGATTGAATTACAAGTTTAAAAAATGTATTTGTGAATTTATTAATATGTTCTATAAGTTGATATTGATGACAATTCAACAAACCTATGTTTTTATATATATTTGTGGAACTATACGTTTGATTGAGATATTTATCACTTATTTCAGCTACACTTATGATGTAGCAAGAGTCAGACAACAGTGTGATTGTTTAAAAGGTCATGCATTTATACTAAATTTGAAAACAGGAACTGAAATTAATATTACAAACTATATATATGAAAATTGAGTTTAAAATATTGATAGAAAATTAAACACGAAAAAACCATTATGTCAGTAAAAATTATTAAATATCTCTATGTTAACACTGATAATTGGGCTGTATAATTATTATCTACATAATGGAAATACATAAATATCAATCAAATGTGAGATTTGAGAACATTTTTAATATTTTGCAATAAAATGTAATATGTACTAAATATATTGGATAAACCGTACACCTGAATATTCTAAATAGTTTGATGTGGTTTTGTTGTTATAATGTTGTTGAGAGAGAGAGAGAGAGAGAGAGAGAGAGAGAGAGAGAGAGAGAGAGAGAGAGAGAGAGAGAGAGAGAGAGAGAGACAGAGAGAGAGAGACAGACATACAGACAGACAGACAGACAGACAGACAGACAGACAGACAGACAGACAGAGACAGACAGACAGACAGACAGACAGACAGACAGACAGAGACAGACAGACAGGTACAGATAGAGGCAGAGAGAGAGAGAGATATAGAGAGAGAGAGAGAGAGAGAGAGAGAGAGAGAGAGAGAGAGAGAGAGAGAGAGAGAGAGAGAGAGAGAGAGAGAGAGAGAGAGAGAGAGAGAGATTGTGTGTGTACTAAAAAGATTCAGTTATATTTATATTTTCACTGCACTATTTGGCCAAACACAGTTCTTACCAAATTAGTCACAGCTGACCGTTGGACTAGAATATGTACGTGCACAGCAGTAAGGAACAACTGTTACAATATTAATAATGTTATGTAGATATTTACATACATTTAGTTAAAAGGATAGAATAACCAATTCGTCACAAATATGTCCGTTGTCTTGGCAACATCCTTGTTTATTTGAAACATGGTGTTGTTGAGGGCGCAAACATAATGGAGTGGTAGGCTCTCGTCTGAATCTGTATCATGACCTAAATGATAGTATTTGCATTCTATTTTGACACATGGTAGATACATTGTTTAAATACAGAAGTAGTCGGCTTGTAGTGATGAGTCGTTGTTTGTCGTCAATCGGTGATTAAAAAATAAATAATAGGGTCAAATGTCATCTTGTGTACTTAGTTTGACCGGAACGCGGAAAGTTCACTTGAAAAAAATAATAGGTGCATTAGACCCGTACTACACATGGGTTGATAGTGGTACCTATTACTAGTCATAGCGTACGTGACTGTAATCCGTTTATCCGTTACCATACAACAACGGATAAATACTACGAGTCTAGTCGGCTGTTGTGTGGTAACGAATTATAATTGCAGTGTACGCTATTTCTGACAGGCACAATACAAACTCGTGTGTAGTAAGAATACATTACCCCATTGGCATGCTAGCAAACTGAATTTTCTGGCAGTTACCTTGTGCACAAATTGTGCAACGCTTCTTGTATTATCCGCGGTTACAATATAGCAATTTAGACAAAAACATTATAAAAGTAATAAACCTGAAATATATATTTGCATACTGAGGGCGTTATACATGTGGTCAAAGTGTACGAATTGACATTTTTGCACAAATGAAAATTTATGAAAAGTTACAAACAGCCCTCAATATTTGATAAAATATTATATTTTAGAAAATTCCGGTTGCCTATCACCCCCGGCTATCACCCCTACCCAAGTCAATGATAATATATATACAGGCTGCTGGAACGCTGCCATTTGCAACCTGAGATAAGGTAATGCTTATGATGTGTCGTATCTGCCATGCCATGCCACGGACACGTAGCGCTAGCATCACTTCTAGATCTCTTGTCGTTTACGTTGTGTGTATGTTGAAATATCAAATCAAACACGAATAACACCATACCACATCACTATGCCATGCTATCGACAAAATTGCTAAAAGTTATGTCAACCATGTGATATCAAAATTGATTTTATATAATTACATTACGCAGTGGCTATTTTTCAATTTTTATAAATATTGAAAAAAATAGGTACCTGAGACCTATATGTAACGTATATGTGTATATTGACGTCGATGAGGGCGCAGAATTATGTCAACTTCGTCAACTCCTATCTCGAAATCTGACTGCGACATCATCATGCATGTATTATTATCATTGCATTGCTACCCTGTATTCACAAGGGCATGGTACCAGAGTTAATTGGTGTAATTTAGTGTACTTAGTGGGACTGGAACGCGGAAATTTGACAAAAATAGAATTTATTGTGATCATATCTTATCAAACACACGGATGTACATGGTACCATCATTGTTTTTCTAATGAATTTTAACGTAAACAAGTCAGAACTTTGGAATATCAAAGTCGGTGATAGACTGCACCACCTTTGTACAGATAGACACCATGTCATCCATCCATCGATCGATCGATTCATCCATACATCCATCCATCCATCCATCCATCTGTACAAGTTGTAATTTTGTCCAAAGTAGCTTAGCCTTATCCACTAAAAGTGTAACAACGACAGCAGCAAATACGCACGTAATATTTTATGTATATTTTCAATATACCTTTCACCATGGCAACCTATTTGTTATTGTGATTTCGTTGGGGGCGCACTATATAAACAAAATGCTGTCTCATAATTCTCATTACGGCAGGTCATGTTTTATCCGTTTTATTTCATCAGTGTGGACAAGGGTTGTTGATAGCAGACTTAATTAGCACTGTTGATTTATTTAATTCAGATCGGAATGAGGAACTTTACTAATGAAGGAACATAGACACAAATTTGTTATATCATTTAATTCAGATATACCTCACGATATCGGTCGCGTACATGGTACCACCAATGTTTTCATCGTTGCTGAGGAAGTAAATAAACCAGTATTTAGAGATATCTTATTTAGTCACGACACAAAAGGATGACCTCATCACTCCCTCTCACACATAGAGTGTGTCGACCTGTACAAAAGATGTACATTACAGATATAATCGTCTCTATGGCATAGACGAAAATGATACAATGTATCTATTTATATACGTATTCATATTTTCATCAAAATATTTAGTAGCACGTATCAATTGCAAATGTTTGTCATAATGTCTGTGCTAGTACTACAGTTATATTTGTCTAGTGTGTTAAAGTCGATGAGGGCGCTCATATCAAAATCCAAGCTCTTCGTAATCATTCGAGTTGCTGCATGCGTACTGACTGTGATCTATTTTTATCATTGTCGTCAGGGGATGATACCGAACTCAATTAGCGAGGTATCTGCCTTGTACCGATGACTATTTAACTGTCAGTTCTTTGATAGATGAGTTCACTAGTTATCTTGTGTACCTTGGTTTGACCGAAACGCGGAAAGTTCACCTGAAAAATAGTGGGAATTTTATCAGCACTGTACAAGTCACACCGTGGTAATCCTCAGCCGTTGCATAGCTACAATGTTGATTCAATAAACATCGTACCCAAACACTGGGTTAATGTACGTAATAATTCAACAACTCGTAAATATGACAAGTGTATCATGTCACTGAAATAAGGTCAGACAGGAGTTGTGACTTCCCGGGGGTCACGGTAATGACCGTCAAAAATAATGTTACAATAATTGCTTTTAATAATCATTTGATAATGACGTCCTGTAAAACGATGTCAGCAAATAAATACAGAAATTGTCGAAAGAATATATTGATTTGCGTAAGGCGTTGCTTGTTTGCGATGATTCACCATATTCTACTTCTGATATGTACTTCTAGTCTGTTTAAAATATGAGGGCGCTATTCAACACCATAAGCGAGATGTTATAACTATTTTCGGCGAGGATCAATGAATACACTGATAGAATATAGAGATTGGGATACATGCGGCAATTACACGTAAAAATCCATCTCTGTAGTTGTGCATGTCTTTATGCACAGGAGGTAAGGTTAAAATTCGACATGGATATATTGGTATACAAAATAAATGTCATAACTTTGTACAGATAATTACAAGATCAATGTGCACGATAAGTGATGCGACTTTCCTTGGCTGTAAATACACTTTTAATTGTTTTATAGTATCCCCCAGACATCATCAAATGGACGACGTTGACTAGAACATGGAATAAAATACGCTATCACAACGACATCGAAAAAATGTGTTTCTCCATATAAACTCGAGTGCACTGATTCCAGGCCCCCGCATTCTACATTGAACAACTACGTACCACCCGACCACCATTGTCTACCCATCCTCGCTCCCACAGACGCATCAACTGTAAATACTAACCCGTCCCTTATTAATAACATACACGACATTGCGGTATCAATGAGAGCGACTGGTGTGCATTTGCGGATTATGTATAAACGATGTAAATTTTCTAGCTTGGCTTGAGGGCGCTAGACAAACTCGACTTATTGAAACTCGATGTTCATAAAAACGATACTACTGAAATTGTTGTAACTGACAAGAACAGATTAACAGCAGTACTGTGACGTGCAAACAGAAACTTTAATTTAGGCAGTGGTGAAAAAAAACTTAAACAAAGAAAAGAATGACCTATAAATGTACTTGCCTGTTGTCTATGCTTGGTATAATACTGTAATTCACTAACATTTATACTTCATATGCAACGTTCCAGGATGCATATATATTGTGAGCTTACCTGTAAAAAACAGGATAATGGGTGATAATCTTAGCGCTGCCTCTTGTATGATATTCTATTTTTTTATATTCCTTTGGTCTCCTTTATGTTACTAGCTATAGGATTGTACTAACATTTAGATTGAAATACTGATTATGAATGAAATCCATGATCTAATTGCACTCGGGAACCTGGGTTACAAAATTGCAATACGTACCTGTATATTCATATAAAATATAGCTTGTACAGTAGTTTCTCTTCAAAGGGCGCCTCAAACGACAGAAAGTGTATCTACGAATCGGATTAAAATTAGGCATTGAAACAGTTGTCTGTCAGTACAGCTCTAGAGAAAAAATCGTCCACAACAAAGAATTGCCTCTGGGTAGATGTGTTTATCCTAATACAGAAACCACTTCGTTGAGCAAACTGAGTAAAGTACTGTCAGAACCAGATACACCAATTTGTTAATTTTGTTTGCCTAGTGAGACAGCATTTGTATTATACAAAACGTGGAGAAATAATGCTAAATTTGACCAATTTCTTACATCTTAAAAAATAATATATCAATGAGAGTATTGGATAGCAATTAAAAAAAAAAAAAAAAAAAAAACCACACTACACAGACAGTTCAACAAGTTGAATAATTATTGTATATGCAAACACTGATCAAAGCCGCAATACATGATGGTCTGCAGTCTTCTTTAGATAGTTGACCTATGACAAATAGCTGTGGTATATGTGTACTTACTAATCATTACATCTAAGTATATCTCTTCGACCAACCACTGTTCGTAAACATAAGACATGTGCCGACCCAGCATGTATCAGACATGTCTAAACCTTGACTACAACATGTGTAGTGTCTCAGTGTTACACGTGTCTCGATGTGTGTTTAATTCATGGTAGAATGCACACAAACCAAACCAGTAATTTAAGGTTTAATTGTACATGTAATGTAAACATATCATCGGAACTGTCTACATATTGTTGTCAAGGTAACTAACTAAACTGATATTGTTTTAACACAGGTCGTCCAACTGTGCATATTGTAAGATATCAATATATGACGCCTATAAAACATGTATGAAGTTGACCTCGATCGGTAGTTTGACAAGATAAACTTTCTTCATCTCCGCTATCTTCTTTCTCGTTTGCATAACACCCGGAGATAACGTACCCGTGTGCAAATATCGTTCTCTGTCCCTCAAGTGCATCGATGGTTACTCACCCATATTATTATTTTCATATTTACAAAATTTGCATATCTCTCTCTCTGCATCTGTCTCTGTCCATCAGCCCGTCCGTCTGTCTGTCTGTCTGTCTGTCAGTATGTCTGTCTCTGTCTGTCTCCGTCTCTCTCACTGTCTGTCTGTCTCACCCTCCCCCCTCTCTCTCCCTCCCTCCTTCTCCCCCTCTCTCTCTCTCTCTCTCTCTGCCTCTGGCTCTGTCTGTCTGTCTCTGTCTGTCTGTCTGTCTGTCTGTCTGTCTGTCTGTCTGTCTGTCTGTCCCTCTCTCTCTCTCCCCCCGCTCTCTCTCTCTCTCTCTCTCTCTCTCTCTCTCTCTCTCTCTCTCTCTCTCTCTCTCTCTCTCTCTCTCTCTCTCTCTCTCTCTCTCTCTCTCTCTCTCTCTCTCTCTCTCTCTCTCTCTCTCTCTCTCTCTCTCTCTGGTATCCGTTCACTCATTTTGTAAACAAAGTCTAACATATCGCTAGTAAGAATTGTTTCATATTTGTTCATTACCGTGTACATTATAGCTTCACTGCACGTCTCAAATCAGATGGGGTTCTCACAATTGACAACGTATTGAGAGTTATAAACAGTTTTACCTTTAACCCAGCCGAAAACGTCAGTCACCATGTAAAGAAGATGCATCCTATAGCTTTCTTGGATGACATATGTGGTGACAATATTGTCTTAGTTGTTGAAGTAAGTCAATGTACTCTTTTCCCTGAAATCACTTGTTTGAAGAATGGAATGAATAAGTTATAAAACCACGGTATTTCACCTGTATATATTTTAACTGGCATATGTACTGATAGTGGAGACAGCTTATGCAGCGAAGTCACTTGTTCTGTTACACAATATTTGATGTTAGGATAAACTGTTTGATATCAGGCTAAATTTAGACTCATCTGATTCGTCGTTGTGTGTCTACGATCATCAAATATGGCTTTAATTGCAATGGTACCTTGGAGTGGTAGTGGATGAGGGAAACAAGTGGAAAAGAACAAACAACATTTGTATATTAACGTGACCACTTTTATTATTTTTTCCAAACATTTACTTACAGTGTCAATGACAAAAGTTAATGTTCGCCTGAGGTCGAGATACACCTTCATATTTTTTTTATACAAAAAAGGTAAAGTTAGCTAAGTTCCAGTGGTGCTACCATACAAAACACTCCGCTCATTTACACAGGTACTACATACATGCATTGTACTACGATACGACACTAACGTTAAGTAATTGCCATGGTTATCTTCTGATACAAGAGTGCGATTTTCAAATATATAGAAATGTAATGCTCTTATTCCCTATGGAAACGTTTGGCCGACGTGTGAGGGCGTCCCGTCACGGCGTACCTTACAGACCACTGTACTGTTTACAACTTTAAAAAAGTATATAGAATATACCCTTAATCATGGAGTAAATAATGGAACATGTATTTCGTTAATAGATCTAGATATATCTAAACTGTTGTACAAATTCTGCAGATGCACATGTTCATACGAAGCGTTATCAATGTCAGACCACAATCAATGTATTCGAAGTAAGATCATAACAAAGTACAAAATGAATGCCAACTTGGACTGTTGTTTTTTTCAACCAGATTTCATCTGTTTACTATAAATGTAATCATGTACAGCTTTTTGTATATATACTAGACTACAACTACATACAATTTCAAAATCAAATTAGAACATAATTGATTAGCAATAATCAAATCAATAAATACCACTGGCATTGGTAATGAACTACAGCATATTTACAATTAACTTATATTAAAATTAATTTGTCATTCACAACAGATTTATACTGTTTTAGAAATCCACTCTTTACATACATACATACATGCATCGAATATTATAAATTATCTATCTGAGCTCTTAAAAATTCCAAAAGAATATCTAGTAAATATCAGCCATCTTAAAAGCAGTAACCATTATAACTTCCTTGCACTACATGTTGAGAAATACGTTTTAGTTCTTTTTGTCTTAATATGACAACATTAACGAGAGAAGGGGGAAGGCGTTTAATATAATGAATTTCAAGTTAAAATTTAAAAGGTTTAGGATCACACGACATATCTTATTCGTATCAGACTGTTTTATGACAACATTTCTAATATTTCGCGTATTGTTGGAAAATATAGTTGATCGCAGTAAAAAAAAAAAAACGTTTTTACTGTACAGTGTATTAAATAAAGGACACTCCGTTGTTTCGGGAAGTGAAGTTTCGGTTTGTTCTGCCTGGTAAGTTAATATCGAACTCGGTAAAATAAACAAAAAAATGCTTATAAGTTTCCCCTGAATTGCAGAGAATAGACAATACATGTATAATGACTTTTTCAAAATATGCACCAATGTCACTAGACTGCCCCTTCTACCGTAACAACAACATCGCCCTCCGTATGTGGCTTCTCTGGTGAGGCATCTTCCTGTTTAGCATCGCTCGGCGTTGGTTCCGATTCAACAGGTGTCGGTTCTGTTGACGTTTCAGAGGTCGTAGTGTCCGGTGTAGCCGATGACCCCTCTGTAGCAGTAGTGTCGGATTTGGCTGTCTCCTCTACTGGAGATGCTTCTGATGACGGAGTTACAGCCTCGTTGGAAGTCGTTGGTTCAGAATCGGTAGATGTTACTGTTTCAGATTTACTCTCTTTACTTGGCTCTGATGCTGATTCTGTCGCCGTGGCGGGCGTAACATCTTCTGGTGTAGGTTCGGTCTTGTCTTCAGGGGAAGGTTCTGCAGCAGCTTCGCTGTTCGAAGTTTCGTCCGATTTTGGCTCCTGTGTACTTTCAGGTGAAGGTTCTGCAGGAGTTTCCGTGTTTGGCTTTGGATCCGACACTGGTCCTGGGGTACTCTCAGGTGTAGCTTCGGGCACACTCTCGGTCGGTGGCGTACCTTCCTCTGAGGTCGGTTCAGGTTTACTTTCAGGTGTTGGCTCGGCCGACTCTTTAGTGTTTGGTTCAGGTATCGTCTGTGGCTTCTCAGCTGCTGGTTCGGGTTCTTTAGTCAAAGTTGTCTCTTCTACTTTGGCATCGTTAGCAATGAGAGACGTGTACTGTAATACATGAAATATGAATGTTTTAATAAGAGTACACGAAAATGTGTTGTAGTAACATTAGTAATTCATTTTATTAGTCATTCTAATGGGCCTTCGGTGCCTTTAGTCTTTTTTTAAATATAATTTCATCTAATATAGTCCAGCCATAAATGCAGAATAGAGGTCACTGTGTGTAAAAGGATAAAATATTTGCAAATATTCTTTCTCTTTGTGATTTCTCAACATGTACTAAAATTTCTGTCTCTGTCTCTGTCTGTATCACTCTGTCTGTCTGTGTCTGTGTCTGTCCCTCCATCTCTCTCCCCTCCCTCCCGCCCTCCCCCCTCCCCCTTCCCTCTCAAATTAATGGAACCATACATATTAATATTGGTAAGTAATTACCTTCTGGGACTTTGTCTTATCTGGTTTGGCGTAGATAGGTTCCATGCTTATATCATTAGCATTCTCCTCTTTTTTCACATCTTTATCTGAAATTAACACATATTACATAAAATTAACACATATTACATAAAATTAACACATATTACATGAAATTAACACATATTACATGAAAATAATGCTTTGTCGAAGATTATGATTTCCTCACACGTGGTGAGTCATCCTGATGCAAACGTATTCAGACATGTATAGCATGCAGTGTTTTCAGTCCATTTGTTATTTGTATAACATTTTATTAAAATCGATTGTATCGAAATCATGTGCGTATCTCGACAGTAATATTGGACAGTACAACCTTCACCGCATGCGTACAATACGATTACGTGACGTCACCCTGTTAGACATGAATAACTGGGCTAGTGAGGAACCTATCATGTCTGGAAAATGTTGTAATCTCACAAAATTCCATTCACGAAACAGTTGTGACTATCATGAACTTCATTATTATTTTATTTGATCATTACCTGTTACATTATTGTATCATTATACATGTTAAATTACCGTATTTTATCGTTATCTGTTGCGGTAGCGATTTTTTTTTATCATTTAACCTGTTGCAGTATCGTGTTTTTTTATCGTTACCGGTTGCAGTATCGTTTTTTTTTCTTTTATCGTTACTGGTTGCAGTATGTTTTTTTATATTATTATTACCTGTTGCATTATCGTTTTTACCATTGCTGGTACCATCGGGTAGACCTCTTGTGCTAGCAGCATTATCTATTCCCAGTTCGTCAACTTGAGCATACTCATGAGCCAGAATTCTGGAGGTGACAAAAATATAATGCTTATTTGCTACAATATCAACATCACATTTTTCTGCTGAGGACTACCGTGATTTTAGGCGTTTGATTCATTAGGCCTTTGTATGACATAAGATACATAATACCAAGCACTTACACCTATACAATACCATATACACATTCAAACATATACCCATACACATCTATACCCCATACACGTACACATAACCAAACAGACCCATGCCCAGACACAAACAAAGATACATACACAAACGGACAATTACCCAAAGACTTATACACATACACAGACACATACATATACACAAACAGGCACGTACGCATTCACATTCACATACACATACAGTGTCATAGTGAGAAGATGTGAATAGGCATAGTTTAAACAAACAAAACATTAATATATGCACACTAAAAGAAAGCAATCCACTACTGTAGATAGTAACTTGACCAAGTCTTGTGTACTCATTTTAAAATATATCATTAGTCAATTTTATATACGTGAAATGTAGATGTTGACACAAGTGTTCAATACTCACTTTTCTCCGAGTTCTTCAACTCCTGCATGGTAAGAAGAATGTTAAAAGGAAAATGTTAGGTGCTAATACAAACTTATAGTATAAAACATGTTGCCACGTACGACAACATCATGCAAAACAACAACACAACACAAACCCAGCCCAACCCAGCCCAACCCAGCCCAACGCAACGCAACGCAACGCAACATATCGAACCAAAACCAACACAAATTCAAGGTCAATCTGCCCTATATGTTTTTATTTATGATAAGCTTAAAGTTCAAAACGTCAACATGAAAATACCATTACAGTAAATGTCAGCTTTAAAAAAGTAATATTCGTTTAACATCAAAAAACACATAATTGTAAACTAACCAGCTATTTCTGCCTTTCTTTCACCTGGTTTGCAACATGATACTACAATTATCACCATCAGTATAATAACAACAATAACACCAATTGAAATACCAGCTATAGCGCCATCGCTAAGACCTTCATCTACCGACTCTATAAAATAAAGATAAAACAATTAGCCTTCTAGCGATGACATAGAATTACGCGGTACAGTTGTTTGGCGAACAGTTTGCATGGATAAGATGATAAACAATGGCTGAATTTATCAGTCAACGTCCACAATGAAGTATCGTCACTTTATTAGCATTGTACATCAATCATTAGAGCAACTATCTTTTTGAAAAAAAAATGAAACTTTGTAAGTAGAATTCAGTATTAATGTAGCATGCAACGAAATTCTACTTGGATATGCTTTTTGCATAGTACCTGTCACTGTGTACATATATCCTACAAGAAATCATACGTTATTTCTCGACTCAGTCCTTGTCACATCCAAGTATATGCTAGTTATACATTGCATGCAATCTCAACGAACAAAGTCTCTATTAACAATAATAACAACATGAACAACAACAACAACAACAACAACAACATGTATGTATGTATGTATGTATGTATGTATGCATGTATGTATGTATGTATGTATGTATGTATGTGTGTGTATGTATGTATGTATGTATGTATGTATGTATGTATGTATGTATGTATGTATGTTTGTATGTATGTAAGCTGTCAATGAGTTAACATCGAGCTTATTTTACGCATAGGTTCAAGCTAAGGCGCTTGGTCTCAATATAGTATGTGAAAATGTACTACATCCCAAGCCCAGTGTGTCTCTTGCTCTTACCTATTATCTCAACTAACTCAATGGCATGACTATCTGTTCCCAGATAATTTTGAGCTCTACACGTGTATGTTCCAAATTCATCCTCTGATACTTCTGGAATAGTAAGTGTGCTGGTTACTACATTTCCCATTGTAGTTTCCTTGCTAGCAACTCCTTCCCCAGTGTTGTCTGTCCACGTGACGTCAGCAGTGGGATAAGCATTTACTACACACTCAAGGATAACACCTCGTAGTGCCAGCAGTTCAACTGTTTCCCCCTCTTCATTCATAATTTCCGGTGCGACTGAATAAAAACAGAAAATATGAATTGTTAGATGAAAAGTGTGATTTTAGATATTTGGTTTTGCAATAAATTACCTTACATACCCATCCACCCACCCATCTGCTGACAGACAGACAGACAGACAGACAGACAGACATACATACATACATACATACATACATACATACATACACACATACACACATAGATAGATAGATAGATAGATAGATAGATAGATAGATAGCTAGATAGCTAGATAGATAGATATATAGATAGATAGATAGATAGATAGATAGATAGATAGATAGATAGATAGATAGATAGATAGATAGATAGATAGATAGATAGATAGATAGATAGATATAGGAAATGACACAACAGCAAGACAACTATTTTAACTTACAAGATACTGTAAATTCTTCCTGTGCGGTCTGTACCATTATTTCTGTGTCATCAAAGAATCGTGTTCTTGCCTCACAGTAGAAGTTTCCTGCCAATGAGCTTTCAACTCCACGCACTTCTTGCGTAAGCTCTGTAACACCGTTTATGTTATCTACTACGGAAGCAATGACACCTTCTTCTCCTACCGTATTTATTTGTATCAGTGACAGTCTGTATGGATTTGGTAAACCATCAGTCACCATACACATCATCATGACGTCACCGCCTTCTTCTACCATGTTCTCAGACAATGTAATGGTAACTTTTGGGTTATCTAAATATGTAACAATGTAAAATGTCTGTGTTTATTTCTTAGACGTAGTAAAACAGTAACATTAATATGTACAGACAATGTCTGAGTAGCGAAATTTCTACGGTAAGGATGGTTGATTAGTTTTACGTTAAGTTTCACAATTCGAGGTTTGTAATGTGTGAAGACTCTAATTTGGTAAATATTGTTCGATTTCCTTATCTTTAATTTTTTTCCTTAGTTTATTTTCGATTTTTTGGAGTCATCACCTTCTAGATAAGTGTAAACATGCACGTTCATGAGATATTGTGAGGTTTTGAAATATGGTAATTTTGCAGCATTCCACATTTGGAGGGAAAGACAGGACTACTGATATATTCGATTCAAAACAAGAGAATGGTTTGTGTCGTCAACTTTCAATATTTGCAATATTTAGTGAAAGTGTGGAGCATTCCGTAATTTTCTCTGGAACTGCATGTTTCTCTGTCGATATACCCACATAGCAAATGAACAAAGCTTTGTGATTTACATACATGACCATGTCGGATAAAGATAAAACGTTGGTTGAGAAAAAATCTGGCAGGGCCAATGGATTACTTGGTCCAGAAGAAATATTGAATCAATCCATTCATGGAAATACTGATATCACAGCATCAATGTAAAACACTATGGGTCTCTAAGTTTTCTGATTAATAGCTAGTCTTGCTGCTAGACGTTCGGGCTTTCTTTCGATGCTATAAGCGAACGAAGTTCGCAGTGAGGGCTCGAATGTTCCATCCTCGATAGCGTTGTTCGGCCGTGTGTCGTATTTTATCGGAAGAACATCCGAGGTTTATTAGCAGATAGACTAAATAATAGCATGCATGACTATATCACTGATAGTGGCTACTACTGTTTATACAATTAATCAATTAAGTTTTGTTTTGGATTTTTTTGTTTTGTTTTTAAATCAGGGGCCCTAGCATTATACTCTCCACCCTCATACCACATGAGACTCTCTCACAGTCATCGGAGCTTCGCATAGCTAAAACTTGGGTTATTTTGTATGCACCGATATCTACTGCATAGTACTTATAATCAACACATACAAAACAACCCAAGATTTAGCTATGCGAAGCTCCGAGGACTTAGAGAGAGTCTAATACCACATCTATTGAACTCGGTGAAGTATTTTTATTCAGTTAAACATACTAGCACCACGTCAGGGGATAACGGTATACTTACATTCTACAATAAGTTCTACACCCCTGGAACCTTTGCCTTCCGTGGCGTCATAGAATGTGGTTGTAGCTGTACAGTTATAGTGTCCAGCTTGGTCACGATTCACACTTGAAATTTGGTAAATCAAATCGTTTGACACAACTTGATTGTTGTTCAACCATTGTACAGTTGGCGTAGGGTTAGACTCAACCATACATTCTAGCTGTGTCATGTCATTTTCTTTAGCACGTACTGTATCATCCATGATAGTTACATCCGGGCCATCTATATAGCAGAAAGATGTAAAAGGAGACGTATTATTATGTGGGTTTTGTGTACCTCTTCGTCTTGAATGATGAATACATGGAACAAATAGGTCCTACAAGAATTAATGTTTTTGTGTGTTTTCATTAGCAAAAACACACTTAACCAGATAACACCATTGTTTAGTAATACCAACCTATCATTTACTTTATAAAATATTTTACGATTGGATCCATGAAATGAGTGAATTGATATATCGATGGATGGATGGTTGAGTGCGTGAGCGAACGAGCGAGCGAGCGAACGAATGGGCGAGTGGAATTGTAAAAGAAACTATATATGGTATCACAATCAAAGAAGTATATTACTTACACTGTACATCAAGATCGACTGTTTCACTTCCCTCCCCATGTGTCCCATCATAATACTGATTAGTGGCAATACAGGTGTGGGGACCATTTAGTGATCGATCGACGGCAGAAACGTCAGCACTACCTCCATCTATTACTTCTCCATTTGACAAATCCCACTTCAATTCCACAACCATTGGATTAGCGTCACTAACATTACAGCGTAACATCAAAGGATCTTCTTCTTTCAAGACAGTAGCCGATAACATGGCATTTACCGTCGGTGGATCTTGTGTGTAGAGATTGAAAAGAGATCACTGTAAATATGAAGGATTAAAATCTCTCTCTCTCTCTCTCTCTCTCTCTCTCTCTCTCTCTCTCTCTCTCTCTCTCTCTCTCTCTCTCTCTCTCTCTCTCTCTCTCTCTCTCTCTCTCTCTCTCTCTCTCTCTCTCTCTCTCTCTCTCCCTCCCCTCGTTCTCTCTCCCTCCCCCTCTCTCTCCCTCCCCTTCTCTCTCTCTCCATCCCTCCCCCGTCTCTCTCTCTCTCTCCCCCTCCCTCCCCCTCCCTCCCTCCCCCTCTCTCTCTCTCTCTCTCTCTCTCTCTCTCTCTCTCTCTCTCTCTCTCTCTCTCTCTCTCTCTCTCTCTCTCTCTCTCTCTCTCTCTCTCTCTCTCTCTCTCTCTCTCTCTCTCTCTCTCTCTCTCTCTCTCTCTCTCTCTCGCCCTCACATGGTGAACACGGAGAAAGAAGCGCTCCTCAGAAACTCTTTGGTTTCGTGGATTCTGTGAGTTATAATTACTTAATTTTGTTTTCTTCATACTGTCTAGACCTTCTGTAAGGTTTTGGCTATGTTTTGAGGCTATTTCTGGCCTATCTTTATTGTGATTACTTCGGATTTCGTTTCTCGGCTGGCTGGGTTGGAAAGCCATACCAATATGGCGTCCGCCCAATCGGCACCTTCGGCTGTTGTTACCGAAGACTTTGAAGTCCTCTTTTCAAACTTGTCAATGAGACATGGCATAAAGATGAATAGTATATATGGATATTCTGTTGATGATTATATTGAAGGTGTTGCTGATTTATTGGGTCCAACTGCTATTCTTGCAGGTTCTAGAATGAACAAAGCTGTTGTTGTCTTTGTAAATAATATTGACCACGTAAATGAAGCGTGTGTAAAAGGAATCAATGTGAAGGACTCCTTTGTACAACCAAGTCCTATGGTCCAACCTGCCACAAAGGTTACTATATCTAACGTTCCGCCTTTTATATCGAATACTCTCCTAGCCGATAAACTCGGAGAATATGGCAAAGTTCTTGAACACTCTTTCAGATATATACCTCTTGGGTGCCGTCGGCAAGATTTGAAACACGTTAGGTCTTTTCGAAGGCAGGTGTATATTATCCTTCACCCTACGTTTAAAAACTTTGAAGGTCTCATTCGTGTGTATCACCGGGGGAAACAATACCCTTTGTATATCTCCACGGACGAAGTGACGTGTTTTCAATGTAAAGGTAAAGGCCACATTCGTAAAAACTGTCCACAAAATAAAAACACAGAAACAGACCAAACTGATAATCAAACACAAAACAACAAGGGTGGTAACGAAAACGGCGACACCATTATTGGTGAAAGCGACGACGATAGTTATTGTAGTATAGCAGGTGATCCACCTGTAAACGACACAAACGACAATGAAAACAGACCCATCGCAGAAAATACTGAAACTTTGATCAAAAAATATACTTCATATGCTGCCTCACTCAAATCGCAGAATACACCCATTACAACCAACATACGCCCTACAAACACGAATAAAACCATTACTATTGACTCTACATCTGACACAGATGTTCCGATGCCCACACAAAAACATTCACAGCTGCAACCAGAACCGATAAAGCGAACAATTGATAATGTTGATCGCGACAGTGACGACGAAATAAATATTCCATCCAAAAATAAGTTTATGGCTTTCTCAGACGTGGAAAGTGACAGTGAAAACGAAAGTAATTCCAACGAAGTACCATTGACCTCACATAAGAGTAAAACCACGGTTATAGGTTCTGTAAATCCTAACAAAACCGAAATCGGTCTAACTGACCAGTGTCAAAAAAACAATGAAAACGCTCACAACGAGAGTACAGATGATCTGCAATCATCATTGTCACAAAAAACAACCACAAGCGAAACTGAACGTGGCAGTGACTCTGAAGACAGTGACGACAGTTCACAAAATAACGAGTTACAAAACTTTAACGTACACCAACAAACTGATGGAATTCCTTCTCAAGAGAACATCGATATATTCCTCAAAAACATTAAAAGTACTAAAAACCATGTAAAAAGATGTAGGATATTTTGTCCAGACTTTGATAAACTGCTACAAGCTCTGTCTGTTAAACTCCAATCGCCAACAACTGGTAAATCACTCAAACAAAGAATTGGAAAGCTAATGGATAAACTTAGAGTAGATCTGAAAAGTAGAGGTCTTACTTCCTCTTTCTAACGTCCAAACCTTTAATTCATCAATGAGATTCTACACTAAGCTCTGTCAACTTTTTCTAATCTTTATGACCTGTCTTTCAATTCTCACCAGTAACACCCGCGGTTGCAGAGACACACTGAAACGGTTTAATGTTCTTGAAAATCTGAAAAATTCTTATGACAGTGACTGTATCTTTTTACAGGAAACCCACTGCCTTGAACGTGATGAACCTTCTTGGAGAATGCTTTGGCGTGGACACATTGAGTTCTCACACTTGACTTCTCAGTCTGGAGGTGTTGCAATGCTCTTTCATCCAAAAACTAGAGTGGAAATTGAACATAAAACTGACCCTATCCCTGGACGTCTCCTCTACGTCTATGCAAAAATAAATAATATTCACTACCATCTTATTAATGTTTATGCACCTAATGACGGTCTGGAGCGCCTTATCTTTTTTAAACACTTGAAAGACCTTCTCCAATCTTTACAAACCTCCCAAGATCCCATCGTTCTAGGAGGGGATTTTAATTGTACCTTGCAACCAAACATTGATCGACATAGTCGGCGTGAACCTCATATTCAGTCATCAAACTATCTGTCTAGATTGGTTAAACGTTTCAGTCTGACAGACTGTTGGAGACAACATCATGAAAAAGATATAAACTACACTTGGCATGGTCATAACGGACATGCACGGTTAGATAGAATCTACATCAATAAACACATGACAAACAGAATACATTCCGCGGTGATAATTCCTGTGACTTATTCGGATCACAACATTGTGAAAGTCTGTATCAGTCAGAACAATATTACGCACAAAAGTGCCAACTGGGCACTGAATACATCCCTTCTACAGGATGAAGTCTATAAAGACATCATACGAAATTTCTGGCAAAAATGGACTGTCAAAAAGGCCGATTTCCCTCATCTACAAAACTGGTGGGACTCCGGAAAACTGCAAATAAAATTATTAACACAACAATACAGTATAGACAAACATAGGAAACAACGTCAAACGAAACAACACTTAATACGTGACCTTACAAACCTTGAAAAAAATCTGTCTTCAGGTAACATAAATACAGCTGATTTCGAACAAAAAAGAACACAATTACACGAACTTCTGAAGGTTGAAAGCAGGGGCGCATGGGTTCGCTCTCGTTTTCAACATGTGAACGAAAATGACAAATCAACACGCTTCTTCTTCGATCTCGAGAGACGTAGAAGTTCAAGAAAAATGATAACACATCTCAAAATGCCAGACGGAACGATATCTGAAGACCCCTCACATATAAAAACAATGGCAAGAGAGTTCTATGAAAATCTCTACTCACCCAATGAAATTGACAATGAAAAAATTGAAACTATACTGACGGGTCTGCCTCAACTTAGTGAGGACAGTAAAGTCGACCTTGATCAGCCAATCACGTTTCAAGAATTGTCGAAATCAGTACGGGCAGTACATAATAATAAAGTGCCCGGCATTGACGGCATTCCATCCGAGTTCTATAAAACGTTTTGGGACATTCTCGGTCAAGACTACTATGAAGTTTTCACTGACTCACTGAACACCGGAAGACTACCCCTTTCTTGTCGCAGAGCACTGATAGTACTTCTTCCCAAAGCTGGAGACAACGGTCTCCTGAAAAACTGGAGACCTGTCTCACTTTTATGTGCCGACTATAAAATTCTGACAAGAACTCTTTCTTTTCGACTAAAACTTGCTCTTAAAGATGTCATTCACTCTGATCAGACTTATTGTATTCCTAACAGATCTATTTTTGATAACATACATCTTGTTCGAGATACTCTAATTTATGCTAATGAGGAACACATACAACTTGCTATAGTTTCACTTGATCAAGAGAAAGCTTTTGATCGTGTTCATCACACATACTTACAACGCACACTACAGGCCTTTGGATTTGGTGAAAACTTTGTTAGATATATCAACACTATTTATAGCGACGCTGAAAGTATTCTTAAAGTAAATCATGAACTTTTGAAACCTTTCAAATTTAGACGTGGTATTAGACAGGGCTGCCCGTTATCAGGACAGATTTATACTTTGTGTATTGAACCACTTTTGCACAATCTGCGCAGTAGTGGCACACTTAAGGGATTCAATGTACCGTGTTCTAACACAAAGAAAAACTTCGTATCTGGTTATGCTGACGACATCAGTGTTTTCGTGACCTCTGATGATGACTTCGCCGGTCTTACTAAATGGCTAGACATATATCAAAATGCGTCAAACGCAAAGATGAACTTCCAAAAATCTAAGGGGTTATGGGCTGGGAAATGGCGGAATAGAGAAGACCGACCACTTGGTCTAGATTGGAACAGTGATGGACTTAAACTGCTTGGGATTTATTTAGGTAATGAACCTGATTATTTGGACAAAAACTGGACAAATATAACTGAAAAAATTGAAAGTACTTTAAAAAGATGGCAACCCTATGCAAGTACCCTCTCGTATAGAGGTAGAACTATTATAATCAACCAACTTGCAGTGTCAAAACTTTGGCATAAAATCCACTGTCTTCAACCACCCCAAAATGTGATAGACTGTTTACAAACACTCTTTGTCAATTTCTTCTGGCAAGGACGACACTGGCTTCCACATCAACAACTGTACCTGCCTGTTCGATCTGGCGGACAAGGACTTGTTCATATTCAAAGTAAAATTGAAACTTTTCGCATGACGCATATACGTAAAATACTTTACTATGAATCTGAACACCCTATGCGAAACTATACAGAATACTTTCTCGGGAAAGTCGCAAATCTCCATTATGGAACTCGAGTGTTTTTACTTGACTTTTCACCTATAAATCTCAATAACCTGCCTCCCTTCCATCAACATATTTTAAAAGTATGGAAGTCTCTCTCACCAGAACGAAATAAAGTCAATCTGACCATATCAGATATTCTTTCAGAACCTCTTTTTCTTAACCCGTGCATTCTCCATGCAATACAAGAAAGACCGCTTTTCTTACAACACTTTGTTGACGGTAAAATTGTCTCGATATGCGACCTTATCAAACTCGATGAAAAACGTATGAAAACATGCCTTGAGATTCAACATCATGTTCCTGTCTACTCCCTTCGATTGCTTCAAAAAACGATAACTTTGATATGGAAGTCAATACCAGTAACATGGACTCAACAAATTGACCTTTTTCTTAGTCAAGATAGTGACAATGACACCCAAGTAGGAAATCCTTCCTTTCCTCATTTTACTATTTCAGACAAAGGAGGCTCAGACTCCGAACAGGTGTATTTCAGTAAACTTTGTCAAAAAGACATCTACCATCTGCTGTGCTTCAAGATGTTCGAAAGTAGATACGCTGACAGGCCAACGACACCATGGCATGATATTTTGTCACTGTCTTCTTCCACAAGACCAAGATTTGAAAGTGTATATTGTGACCCGCTAAGTAGACGAGATGGTGATCTCCAATGGCGATCTCTACATGGTTGCTTAGCAACAAACCATTATCTCCATTGTAGCAAACTACGTGACAGTGCGGCTTGTCAACACTGTGATCAAACAGAAAACCTTGAACATCTGTTTTTAGAGTGTCCTGCAATACTGCCTCTTCAGAGGAAAGTTAATGAATTGATTATGCAAATTCTAAACAGAAATTCAGTTCCATTGGACTGGTACATTCTAGGAGTGCCATTAGGACCTAAATTGGAGCGCCAACGATTTCAACTATGCAACTACCTGATGACAACAGCAAAAATAGCCATTGTACGCTGTCGCATGGAAGAAGGACTGAGCCCGCTTCGACTCTTCGTTGGACGCGTTGGACGCAGAATTACAATTGATTTTAACTACTATAAAATGAATGGACATTTAGATATGTTTAACAAAATTTGGACCATCGAGAACGCTGTTTGTGAGTTAAACGGACACGATAACTTACAATACAATGTGAAACGTTTGTAAGTTAAGCATCTGAAGTTGAACTTTTATGTGACACTTTTGTCTTTTGTTTGATCATTAAGCTTATGTGAAATGTAATTTCGTCTAAAGGAAACTGTAAATAATATGTAATTTTAATAAAGCCTCTTTTCAAAACTCAAACTCTCTCTCTCTCTCTCTCTCTCTCTCTCTCTCTCTCTCTCTCTCTCTCTCTCTCTCTCTCTCTCTCTCTCTCTCTCTCTCTCTCTCTCTCTCTCATTAAGGTGGTGTTATTAATAATACGTATACAATTTGACGGTTTAAACTATCTCTCTCAAAATTGATGTCCAACAAACACATGCTGGTTTCAGACGAATTCAAACATTCAATGCGGTACATCTCTTAAACCCCCTCCCAAAAAATGTTAATATGTCCCTTGCCGATAAGGGCCAAGTGAATATTAATCTCTCTACTTGATACTTACATTGAACCTCAAGAGTGAATGAGTCGGAATCAGTGAATGGAGTTCCATCCCATAATGAATTGTTAGCTGTACAGTGATATTGTCCTGCCTGATCCCTAGTGATGTCTGTGATTTCTAGGTGATTACCCATCATTCTTTGACCATTAAAATCCTCCCAGTAAACGCTAGCTGTTGGGTTTGCTGCTACGTCACAATGTTGGTTGTACGTTCTACCTTCCACTGTAATGTTATTCTCTTTCATCATGATTTCAACTTCTGGTGGATCTGAAAAGTGACACCATAAGGTTGAAATAAATGTGACATAACTGCTTTGAAGAGCTTCTGTTTTAGAACTGTAAGACACACACTTTATTAGATTAATGATGCAGAATGTGACAACGCTTTCAAACTATAATACTTTATATATATATGGGAGCGGTACGTACAAACTAAAATATCCGAATTATCATATCAGCATGAAATCAAACTCAAACACCGATGCATCTATTTCAATAGGCAGATGTAGGTCACAGTTGATCAATGCATCATACATATCAATTTCAACAGACCATATCAAAACTACAAAGCTACTGAAAGACAGCTGCCATCCAAGAATAGATTGGCTACATTCACCTTTGAGCAAAGTTGTGATACCCTCCATAAATAACGAATGTATTTCAAAACCAATCTTATTTCTGCTTATAAAATCATGAACATTTCCACTCATAAAGGCTGTCATTTATCGTACGTTTTGGTATATTCTAGACTATCATGTAGTATGTGCACTTGCCTTATGGAACCCGTGAGGGCGCTCTATATACCGCGTTCGCATATAATAAATAATTTGACCAACGTGCATTGTCATTATATGAAACGTGTGCTTATAATACCTACATTGGACATTGATTTCCATGGTGATTGAATCTTCACCAATTGTGGAATCCCAAAATGTATTCATTGCTTCACATGTGTAGCTGTCGTGTTCGCTTCTATCTATCATCGTGAAATTTAACCAAGTGTCGTCCAACGATTCCCACGAAATTGTATCAACGGCAGGGTTAGCCTCCACAAGATCACAGTGAATAGAAAGATTTTCGCTCTCTACGACAGATACGACATTTGTTTCCCGTAATGCCGATCCATATACAGTAGACGCAAGCAGTGGTTCATCTAAAATGTACAAATATAGTATATAACGATGTGAGAAATGGTTATTCATAAATGGACACAGTCGTGTCAATAATTTAGCTTACCTAAACTTCAAACACATAATCAAACAACTTATATGCAAACATCGAATTAATATATTCACATGATGTAAACAACGCCATTATAATCACAATAAGCAGTATGAAGGCACTATAACTTATCAAATTTAAGTAGGCATGCAT
>NC_135557.1:23561224-23568724 GCF_964340395.1 Glandiceps talaboti | reverse complement strand
TTGCTAGAGTATCATCTACAGTTGAAAAAATGTACTTAAATAGAGAATGATTATCAAATTTAAGTAACTGCGACTGTAAACTAAATAAAATGTCCAAGTATTCATCTCTTATCTTCTGAATTTTTTCATTACATACATATATATATACATAAATATACATTTTACATACATACATACATACATACATACATACATACATACATACATACATACATACATACATACACATATACTTACACTGGATATCCAATGAAATCGTTTCATCACAAGTTAAGGTTGATGATTGGTCTTCTGGTAATGTATAATGTTCAAATCTACAATCGAATGTTGCATCTTGGTCTGTTCTTGTTACCGCTAATGACACGGTATTTGTCACTGTTGTTTCTCGTGAAATTACGACACCGTCTTTTAACCAGACGAGATCACCGGGGGCGCTTACGTCCAGATTAATCGAACAAGTGAGATTAACATGTTCATTTTCAATAACTGACGAACTTGGACTTGCACTACACGTTGGACCAGACTCTAATAAATAAATAAATAAATAATCTATTAAATGTAACAGTCGTCCGATTTATACACGAACATCTTGAGTTATTAGATTTATTATTCTCAGCCTAATATTATTTTTTTTATTTTTTTTTATTCAAGTTTTGAAAAAAAAAACAGAACAAGAACAAAACAAAACAACAGACAATGAAAGAAAGTAAGTACAGCCTTATATTATTTATATAACACAGTGGCAAATAGTCAATTTCCGATAGCTGTAGTCTGCGCAGAACTCTACTATGCTAACGATGGTGGCGCTATACGGTTTGTAAACCCTATGAAGTGTTGGCAAAGAATAGACCGTAATCTATCCCATATAAAATAGTGTTTCAAGTTTCCTTATTTTAATTTGTGAAATCTTATATTTCAGCACCAACCTAAAGTTGCTGATTTTAATAGCATTGTAACCTTGGAATTCACATAACACGGACTAATATTACATGACCTTGTACTATTGTAGACCAAGATATCTAGTTTCGTGAATTTGATCGGCTTATCACATTTTCCACATATTACATAGTTTTTTTTCTCGAAATTATACTCTGAGAATATAATGTGCATGTAGTCTGTGTGTCTATCTTATTTTAAGGTTATGCTGAGTTTATAAATTTGTGACTCGAGTGAAAATATTTTGTCAAAAAACCACGTCATTACTATCGATGTACACTTTCGGTTACATTTCTCCTCTGGCATTGTTAGAACAGGTGATTGCATCGTAAGGATTTCCTCTGTATCTTTTCATACGTATAATAAATAACGTCATCCGATCATTTATAAGTTATGTCTTAATACCAGGTTTAGATCACAAACACTTGTTTCTCGAGAGATGTTTCATTAAATAATAACATATCGATAATTTTGACATATTTGGCAGATAATATATGAAAGGGGTTTCTAGGATCATGAAAGTCCACACATATATACACGTGGTGTACCGGTGTGTGGACTTACGCGATCTTAGAAACCTGTGTTATCTTACCCCGTTCACATATTATTGGCCAACTATGTCAATAGTATCGATAGTATTCAATAGTCTGAAACATACCTCGGGAAACAGGTGTCTGTGGTTTGAATTCAGTCAGTAGCAATTAATGCATATTTAATGTATCTATGCAGCAATCATGAGAATACTACAGGCCAATTTGTACAGTATACAGCAACAATTATATCCCCCAAACGTCTGGCATAACACTGCCTGTACCCCAAATTATATTGACTTAATGAATATGCAGAAATTTAGATAACTCTTCCCCTTTCTCAGGGTTTGACTTTGATAGGTTTTAAAGCTTAGGCCCTGTAGTCCTCCAAGGTCAAAGGTTATATTCTACATGTAAGTATATCTTGCCTACTGACAAATCGAGGGTTTGTTATCCGCATGTGACCATTGCAGTAGTAGTCTGCATCCGAACGCCATGGGACGTTGCGTAAAATACCACGTTTGCTAGTATGGATGCCAACGTACATGTATGGTATCAAATCATCTCTAGACTACATGTATATACGCCTGGTATCAAGTCATCTCTAGACTACATGTATGTACGCCTGGTATCAAATCATCTCTAGACTACATGTATGTATGTTATTTATTACTTCACTTGTAACCTCTGTCCAATTTACAGAATATATCAGAAATGTAATCACAGGGTGCTCAGGCAAATAACCCACGCATTTGTGACCATTTCGGAAGGGGGGGGGGCAGTGTTTGTTCGTTGGTTTGTTGTCGTTTATTCATGTATGTATCTACTCATGTGTCGGGTAGTTTGTTTGTTTGTTTGTTTGTTTGTTTGTTTGTTTGTTTGTTTGTGTTTATTTATTTGTTTGTTTGTTTGTTTACTTTTTTATTTTTTTATTTTTTTTGTTTACTTGTTTGTATGTATGTATGTATGTATGTATGTATGTATGTATGTATGTATGTATGTATGTATTTAAAACTAACAGCCTGAGCACCCTGTGATGTAATATGCACTGAGTTGAATCAAATTTAGAATGTTAACTGTTATCTCCATAACCAATCAAATTACGTCAAACTAGTTAATCTCAAGTTCAAACAATCTCTACTGAGGCCTAAAAATAATTGTTTGGTTCCGGTGACCCGACCCCACCTAGTTTTGCACTGCCGAAAGTATTTCTTTTTTAAATATTCGAGAACAAATAATAATAACACAAAAATTATCAACATAAATGCTCTTACCAATTACATAGAGAAAGGCACTGGCAAATTCTGACTCGTCATCAAAGAAGTCACCACATGAATACTCATCAGCATCGTCTAGAGTAGCATTAAAAACCTGTAGATCATACTGTGGCAAAGTACCGACTATAGCAAACTCGTCCTCGTATTCATCATCAACAACACCGTCTAATACCAGTCCCTCTGTCCCTTTGTTCCATATCGGGAATCTAGGTTGTGGATCAGCGAACGTACAGTTGAGCTGAGCTGTACCGTTGAGAACAACAAAGGTGTTACTTGGAGTCACGGCGAATTGACCTTGGACCACTGAGCCTAAAACCAAAGGAACACAGAAGAGTAGAATTATAATGCTTTAAAACATGATGTATTACATATTATGTAACACAAAAGATGGAATGTCTTTGATGACTGGGAGAGAGAGAGAGAGAGAGAGAGAGAGAGAGAGAGAGAGAGAGAGAGAGAGAGAGAGAGAGAGAGAGAGAGAGAGAGAGAGAGAGAGAGAGAGAGAGAGAGAGAGAGAGAGAGAGAGAGAGAGAGAGAGAGAGAGAGAGAGAGAGAGAGAGAGAGAGAGAGAGAGAGAGAGAGAGAGAGAGAGAGAGAGAGAGAGAGAGAGAGAGAGAGAGAGAGAGAGAGAGAGAGAGAGAGAGAGAGAGAGAGGGGGAGAGAGAGAGAGAGATAGAGAGAGAGAGAGAGAGAGAGAGAGAGAGAGAGAGAGAGAGGGAGAGAGAGAGATAGAGAGAGAGAGAGAGAGAGAGAGGGAGAGAGAGAGAGAGAGAGAGAGAGAGAGAGAGAGAGAGAGAGAGAGAGAGAGAGAGAGAGAGAGAGAGAGAGAGAGAGAGAGAGAGAGAGAGAGAGAGAGAGAGAGATGAAGGGTCAGCCACAGACAGACGCAGGCACAGAGTGATACAGACACAGAGACAGAAACAGAAATTTTAGTATATGTTGAAAAATCACAAAGAAAAAGAATGCTGGCACAATATTTTATCCTTTTATACACAGTGACCTCTATAATTATGCATTTATGACTGGACTGTATCTATTAGGTTCGAGATATTCGCTTGTACAATGATATGAAACACAGGCACTCGAATCAATGTTTGATTTTTTTTAAACATATACAATTTTACTATAAATTTAAAAGAATCATACTGATTGATTCGAGTGCCTGTGATATGGAATAGTATTGACACAGAGCTGCACGAGGTCAGGTGTGATAGGGATATTGAGCTTGATTTTTCGAAATTTCGACAGTTAAAATAATTACCAAACATGTCATACAACAAGAACGTGCGTTAATTAAAGGTAAATACATATGCTGCAATCAATTGGAAATTAAACAATATGGACGATGAGAGAACCAGTTTTTATAAAAGTATTAAAGTTCTTATTGTCTGCCGGGTTGTCATTGTTAATATTGTTCTATTTAGTATACAAAGACGAATGGTGAACCCCGCACAATTAGCGTACACCGAGTCACTTTTGATCCTCATTACCCTACCTATGTTGCTACTATATGTTATGCACCTTGACATACTCACAGGAACGTTTTTCCAATTGGTAAAATGTATTTGAAGAATGTGGATGAGAAATACTTCAGTGTATTTGACTTGGATGTAGGCTAGTTTGATAATGTACACAATGGATTGACAACTTTGTAGTTTTATTACAGTGATGCTGGGTGAACTCTGCAAGCACTTTGGATTCATTTGATTGTAACTCCACTCACAACATGAACATTCGAAGTGTTGTATCTGATTGTGATAGGAAATCTACAGTCGTCTTTACGACACTTTACACATTGTCGTAAGACCAATGCCCTCTTTTACGGCAATATACAATCGGTAATGCCGCGATATGTATTGAATAAACAGTGTATGCATAAGATTAATTTGGAATATGCTTCATAAAAAATAAATACAATAAAATAATAAAGTAATTCAGTATGCTTGTGCAACATGGAAAACAAATACCGAATGTGATTGTGAAATGTCTATTTGGGGAGGGTTTTGCTATGATTTTACTGCCTGGTATGAAATTCATGTTGAGATTCCAATCCCCTTCTCTATTCTAGCCTGGAATCACAGTAACTTTTTTCCCGAGACGTGTATCAGAATATGTAATTGCTAATTGTTTCTATTGGAGTACAATACAATATCGATACTATTGACGTGTTCAGCCAATCGTATATGAAAGGGGTAAAATAACACTTGTTTCTGTGATCGCGCAAGTCCATTCACCGCAAGAGTAAGTAGCGAACGAAATTATCGATGGTATTATAGACAGACTACATCACATTGGATTTTAATATTATTGTAAACACTTGTTGAATGGATGCGTTGTGTGTTATCTATTACGTCATCAAATTAACTTGACCTAGTGCAGGTATAAGTTTACACTTGAATTCAGAGGTTCTGTACAGAAGTCAAAGTCCAACTACTGAGCGGTATTATATTCCCAGAATTATGTAACGAACCGTTCTCCCTCATGTATTCAGAAATTTGACTTATTCCTGTCAACGTCACGATAGTACACTGCCTAGAAATTTAGCACGGCCGGGAAAATTTGTTAATATCGTACGTACTTTAAAAGAAGGCGATATGAAACGATAACATCTCGCAACTATTTATAATATAGAAAGTTTCATACAGTATGCTTATATATTCCATTTTCATTGTCTGTGGCAAATATGTTGAGTTTCGCCAAATAAATGTTTTCGAAATTCTGCTAAGGAAAAGAACGCGAGCATGCGTAGTTATTTAAGTGCTTTTAGTAATGAGATTGGGTATTTATGCACGAAATACATCATACTCAATAATGCGCAAAATTTAGTCCCTTGAATCAGTAATAAATAGACCAAATTGTCGCAGGGTTCAAACGGCGTATAATGTACATTGTTACGTTTGACACAAAATAAATCGGCGAGATAGAATAGTGAGTAGTGTCTTAGTACTAGACCAGAGGCGTTAATTTTCGAACTAGCGATTGTTTCGGAAATACGGTCTGCGAAAACAAATGTAGTCTAGTGCTTTCCGTGGCATCGAATTTCACGATCTAGAGATGAATCGATATCAAGTTTAGATTTATACTACCTACCGACTACAAGTTTCTAGTTTAAATAGCGACGTGATGGCAATCTTTCAGAGACAATACGGAAAAGGGCAATGACCCATTCCCAGTGTTTGTTCAAACACACAGGCAATAGACAATAAACTCTGTAGGCAATCTAATTCAGCACGATATACGAGATACAATGAGAAAGATTGATACCAAACACATCCCAGGCTGGTATAGATTGTCAGTTCAAGGAGTGGGTTAAACTAATCTTGTCACTAGGGATACTTAGAAAAGTAATGAACGACGAGGTAATCCTCAGATATGATAATCCATGCCTGGTATCAGTGTATAAGATGCTGAAAGGTGGGGTTCTTGAAGTCCATGTTGATTTTGTCAAGATAACATACACTGATTAATATTCACGTGTGTCTGAATACTAGAACACGAGGGTTTCTTCGTACTAGTACCACCAATAAATCACATTCCTTAGGCTCTCATTTTCTTGCAGGCTACCAAACAAACTACGTATGCTTCGTAATAATAGAATCTCAGACAAGTGTGCCAACATTTGCAGGCAGTATTTTTTTCCGACACAATATATACACTTTGAACGATAATGACAAACGCACATTTGGGTATCTAATAGAATTCTAAATGAAAATATTCAAACATTTTACTAAAAAGGTCAAATTATAGTTTCATAAACCAACTGCGACGTAACGTTTCAGAATGTCCGGGCTAATCTTAACAAAGCCATAGACAACGGGCCCTAGATCAACCCAGCGAAGGTTCCAGTCATATCATCTGAATTGTAATAAATAACAGTTTCGGTCAACACATGCGTATGCACATAGCTTGCCAAATCATTCATGAACTACTTTAATTAACACGAAACAAATGTAAAAGAAATTTGCACCGATAACAACAACAACTAAATGAGAGAGGTCATGATTTTAATGAAAACGACCGACTTTGTCATTGACACATAAAACGTAAACTTGTACGGAATCTGCCTGACAACGCCCAATGATGATACTTCAAGTGTGCTTGAACAAAACCTTCACCCTTTGGTCGTTATAGCTGATCACAAGACATCGTATAAGTTTAATTTTTGTAATAATGTGTTTGCAACATTTGCAGAAGATGTATTATATCTTACCTCCAAGCCAAAGTGCAAAAATCAGCAACGTGCAAAGTGGCATACGTAGTTTCTCCATTTCTTGTACTGTCTTTTTCCAGGACTAAAAACTTCTGGCCCTCTCTTCACAGCCGGTCGATGTCTCAACTAACTGTCAGACATACCAAGGTTGATATGGTATTAAATTAGTTAAGCTTAGTGTGCAAATAGTTACCGAAACGTATGTCTTAAAACGTGACAAACGGGGGTCGTTGACCTATCTGTAAATCAAGATTAAATTTAGACTTATAATAATGAGGTGAAAAGTCAACACCATTTTAAGAAGTTAAGTACTACATTCCTTTCTCTCCTGTCCTCTCCTGTCCTCCCCTCCTCCTTTCCCCTTCCCTCCCCTCACCTACCCCTCTCCTCTTCTCGTTTGCATTTACATGTTTAACGTTTTTGTCGGCTTAAGAACTGAGAAAGAATATACATCTCTTCTCTTCTCGTCCCTTCCCCTTCCTTCTCCTCCCTTCCCTTCCCCTCCCCCCCCTCTCCTCTCATCTCCTCTCCTCTCTTTTCTTTTCTT
>NC_135557.1:23513724-23558724 GCF_964340395.1 Glandiceps talaboti | reverse complement strand
ACATACATACATATATACATACATACATACATACATACATACATACATACATACATACATACATACATACATACATACAGGCAGACAGACAGACAGACAGACAGACAGACAGACGATTTTAAAACTAATCCAAGTGTGAACGGGGATAATATAAGAAGATTACTGTAAACTTCTGCTGTACTTATTTGAGGGGATTACGAGTGCAGGTGATCTGCCCATGAAATTTTCTCATACCCCAGTGAAAACTATGTCACACTTTGATTAGTTTTAAAATCGTCTGCCTGTCTGTCTGCCTGTCTGCCTGCCTGCACTAGCAATCTCAAATCAAGATTGCAATGGAAAGCCCTGTTGGCTAAGTATTTCCAAGTATAGGTTAGAGCCTAGTGTAAGATATGTCCAAGCAAA
Source organism: Glandiceps talaboti (assembly GCF_964340395.1). Classification (NCBI taxonomy): domain Eukaryota; kingdom Metazoa; phylum Hemichordata; class Enteropneusta; family Spengelidae; genus Glandiceps; species Glandiceps talaboti. Next base: position 23,558,319 of record NC_135557.1, on the reverse strand, counting down.
GTCCATGACATCTATAAAGTAAACTCTCATTGTGTGTTGTGTTATGTTAAGGAAGTGTACCGTACATCACCAGAAAGCACGACCTGGTGGTGGTGTTGGGGGGTGGGGGGGTGGTACCCTATAATTGCATCAATAACAATATGTATTAAACCTTGGAGGGGGGCTACGAACATTTCTGTGTCCATGAGGGCATGGAATGTTTTGCGAAATAGTGGTGGTGGTGGTGGTGGTGTTGGTGGTGGTGGCGGGGTGGGGATGGGAGCGTTGTGAAAACAATACTTAGATCAAAGTATTTTCTCATCAGCTCCCCCCCCCCATGCCATAAATTCAGCTCGTTCCTTACATGTACTAAAGAACTGACCCTCAAATACACAATTGACCATCCATCTTCCTTTCCAAACTTTGAAGCCATCAGTCGTTTTAAGGGGTCTAATGAACCGTAGAGCATTGGCATAAAAATGCATGTAAAGACAGATAAAAAATTGACCTTGATTGATTGATTGATTGATTGATTGATTGATTGATTGATTGATTGATTGATTGATTGATTGATTGATTGAATTATCGATTTGTTTATAATCTATTATTTGTTTACTTGTGAGTAAGTTTGATTACATTTGTTTTCATACACCACTGTCAATAACCATAAATAATAGCTATATCAAGAACCCTTTTTAATAGTTTGAAGTTTGTTTCATACATTGGCGTATTTACCTGATAGATTGTGCCATAACTAGGCTTTAGCTCGGGCCTTCGGCCCTCGATATCAATATGCGATTATAGTAGTATTGCGCCGGATCGGAGCGCGGCGACAACTTAAGTTAAGATAAATCGTAGGAAAAAAGGTGCGAGCGACTGTCGAGTCTAATGGTTTATCAAAAGCATCTGCCTTGAATACATATGTAATACTAAAACGTGCTATGTAAATTTACAAATGTTTGAAGATTACATTGTTTGACTCAAGTGACCTTTGACATGTCCGTAATTCCATTAGACAATCTCCGTGTAAATAATTGTGAATTTGGATATAATAAGTTAGTAGTGACATACCATATAACTGAGAATCAAGCCACGTGAGGTTTTTGTCATTTGCCTACCTGTAGTCTAGTAGTCGTCATAGAAAACCAATGCTTTTACTATCTCTGTGATATCCTAACTGACAGTTTGATTTTTAGCATTTTCGCAAGGTTAGGGTTAGAGTTAGGATTTTTTTTTGTTTAATTTTAAGAAAGAGCAATTTAAAAAAAAATCAACATGGCAGATAGTCTGCAAGATACATCCATTCATACCACGCTATCAGTCAGCACCCATCATATGTGGTTAAGACGCCTGCTAGGGTTGAACAACACGACAAAACTTAAAGTCAACATGTCAGATTGGATAACCGAAATAGTGTTACATATCTTATTTACAGTAGCATTTTGTGAGTAGTTTGCTTACACTATCCTCACCAAAATTTCTACAGGCGACTAGACAAAATTTGATCCGATATGGTATTTACTGGTGTTTTTGCCTTTGTCGTGTATCATCACACAATGTGTTGAAAGGTATGATTCAATAACCCCACTCACGTGTGGAATGAACGTGTACCAAGATTATGAAAACAATGGATGCTATAAAACAACACGATTAAATACCACAATCCACTATCTTTTTATTATCCTACTTCATTCAACATGTGACTTACTTTGCCCCCAATTACAGGAGCAATGAAGAGACCTTGGTGTTTGACTTACCAGATATGAGCGTCTTTTTTTCACACACAGACAACCGTGACTTCAAATGCAAACGAAACGATTGTATACAAGTGTTGTACGGTGGGGATGTGGAAGTAGACGAGTTTAACAATATGTTGATTATCAGTTGAAAAGTCAAAAATTAAAGCCAATTAACGTAATGTCAATATGTAAGTTTTGTAGCAGAAGCCTGTTTCTACTTCACTTTTAACTTGTCAATGTGATTAGGTAAAGAGTCGTGTAGTGTGTGGTTGTCATTTCCACTTGTTTGATAATTGTATCATTGTGCAAGCCGTGGATTGTACAGCTGTTTGAGCGCCCCCTACGGCAAGATGTAGTAGTTTAAGTTCATTGTCCTTGATGTATGTGCATTCTGGCATCGTTATCACACTTATCATTCCTGTCATGGCTCAGGAATGACTTGCTCCGAAAAATATAAATAGGGAAGCAGTTTTAACAACACAAGAAAACAGTGCCATCCAAATCATTTCAATTCTATGTCGTTGTATTTTAAGTTGTCCAGTAAAGTATCTTCCTTGCTGTGAAGTATTTGTTCCTGGGGTGTCTCCACTGAAGGTCACCAAGTTGTTAATCCAACGTTGGTGGCGCACGAACAATTACACAGATATTAAAGTTGACCTGTACATTCCCTTTATCAATCTCTCACGCATCACTTCATTAAGACTGGTTGGATTTTATATCAAACAACTTTAATGCATATAAGATACCCTGGATGAAATTGAGCCGTGAACAATGACAAGAACGCAATACTGGTAAAAATAGTATGATGAATTTACACAAACGTAATTCTATAGTTTTATTATTGAAGTTGGTCTGTCACTCAAACCTGTTGTAGTCCTTGTTGACAACTTATCTGTACATGTAGTGTCTCAAAAAAACATTATTTAATTACATTCAAACACTCTCATGTCAACACTATAAGTGTTTTGTTATTGCTCAACAATTGTTTTGAACTTGCAACTCCCATCAATATCTAATACATAACAGTGGTTTGAAGTTGTATAAATTTATATCAATCGCCACGAGACGTTTGTTCACTGCGCATGCGTTGACGTCTAGGTCTATTCACAGAATGTCTGGGTTATTTAGAGTCTCTGCTAACATTAGACAAAAGTGATATTAAAACTATCTGTCCAGGCATTAAGTGAAATATTGTAATTTAGTTCTGTGCAACGAATCCTGTATATAAATATATTTTTAACTGGAACATATTACTGCTTCACTGAACTTGGGACTTATCTATCAAGACTACTATACTAAAACCGCGGGCATATTTACAAATTAATTATGAACAATACCAAAGCAATGTAAGACATCTGTTATATTATCACATTCAATACTATCAATCGCTTTTATGTGTAGATTCGAAGGACTAGTACTACTGGACTACACTATTTACTATCTGAACTGACATTTTGATTTTGAAGAGCGAAAATAAAAAAAATAAAAACGTCAGTTAGGATAGCGGAATAGTGTAGCAGCGATATCACTTGATGTCTACTGATAGACTACCTTCTATGGTACACATCCACAGTAGAGTAAACAAATAAAAGTAGAACATAAAAAATACCCCTCCTTAAACTTGAAATTTCCACACAAAAAAGACTTAGAGTGAAAATACAGACTGAAATGTAAACCAATTAACTAGACTGTTCAACCTTGCTATATGCAATGCTCTGTGTTAACCTACTGTGTTGTAATCAGTATTTAGAGAGATATCAAGCAGAGTGGGATTAACCAATACTTGATAGTAGTATGTCAATGATCAACAACGAATATCCTCCACAGGTGTTCTACTTCATTTTTAGTTACTTTGTGTAACTCTAGCACACTACATGGGGACGAATTTCCACACTCGGCCCATTGAATTCATAAGATGAGATGAAACTGATTTTTTATGATACTTGTGTTCTCAGACCACTATATTAATGATCTGAGGGATATTATAATCGCAATAATTTTAATATTCATATCCACTTGCACCAACTGATACTGTTTTTCTGTAATTTCTTGTTTCTACAGTTGGCTGGTAAGAATGTATATCAACGGAACAATTTTACTATACATACACATTCGTATTCAAGCATGGGAGTTGGGGTTATTGTTAGGTTAGGGATAGGTCTCCATAACATAAGCCTGATGTGTATCGTCTGTATTGTGTAGACACTGTTGTACAAATATCCCAGTTGATGACTTTTCCATTTCTCTTTTAAGGATCTATCTTATTTCTGAATGTCTTTAAGTAACGTAACACCTGGTGGCTTGCCCGTCGTCGTCTTTGCAGTATTATCAGTTTCTCCCTTCTTATTTGTTATCTTTGGCTTAAACGTTGACATGACAGTTTCTTCTGAAACAAACAAACAAACAAACAAACACACAATATTAAAAAACAGATCATACGAGATATATGATACGACAATATACAGAGTATGTGAAATAATTACAAATGTACAACACCTACTGTGATTGGTTAATATGATACACAGTTATTAATTACAATCTCGTTTTGAGAAATATTTGCGGCATGTCCATTTCACTCAACCAAATATCATTTTACTGTAGCTATTTCATGGCATTGCTTCATTAAACTCGGTATCATTATTGATGAATGGAGTTAAATATATGAATTTAATATCCAAATGTCATGTATGGATATATTTATGACTTCAATACATCATATTAATGAGTTACTATATGAAGAGACATCAAGACTTATTACGTGAAGTTAGGATTAAAGACAGATCTAATGAATGCAATTGATATTGTATAAAGTAGACTTTAGAATCGATAATGTATAGCATATATTATCCACCAGTTAAATTGGTGTTTGACCGCTGTGTACATGCCAGTTATGTCACCTTATTTTTTTTCTACATCACGACATGTCTATATTGTAAGTATTCAAACGTTTAATTTTACATAGCAATAACCATTTTTCACTTAATTATATTACTTTCATATAAAGGCCTTCCATATTAAACTAATTTTCTCTGATTGAATGTAAACGATAGAGGATAATATATAAGATACGTTCTAATGAATATATTGGTATGGAGAGGGATAATTTTGATACGTTGTCAGATAAGGGTATTTGCACGTACACCTTGGCACGATTATGTTCTGTGAAGTCATTATATTACCTGAATTTGTAATTCCACCATGATCAATGGTACCATCCGGGGCAGTCCTAACCATGCCTAAATTTTCAACTCCGGCTGGTTTAGTTGAATGATCCCTGTAAAACGCCATTTTAAAATAATGAAAAAAAAACAATGATAAATTGTAGTCTAATGCATGATTGTCTAGTTCATCCATCCTCGTTCATGCACACACATACACACACACATACACACAACGATTTCATATTTTTTTCCGGTTACCAGCTATATAACACTGCATATTTTTTCTCACATGCATGAACAGTTTGTTTGATGGACAAACTGCAATAGTCACGTCACTAAGCCTACAGAAGTAACTTTTGTGATTTCTCTGACTGACTGACTGACTGACTGTCTGTCTCTTTCCATGTCTCTGTCTCTTCGTCTCTGTCTGTCTATCTATATCTGTCTGTCTGTCTGTCTGTCTGTCTGTCTGTCTGTCTGTCTGTCTGTCTGTCTCTCTCTCTCTCTCTCTCTCTCTCTCTCTCTCTCTCTCTCTCTCTCTCTCTCTCTCTCTCTCTCTCTCTCTCTCTCTCTCTCTCTCTCTCTACTTACGTAGTTGTTTTTGCTGTTGGAAATTTAAGGGACTCCATATCTGTTAGAAAAGAATAGGAAGGTGGATTTTATAAAATTCTTTAAATACGAAATAATACATTAACTCCTTTTTCGGTAATTCTATTTTGCGGCTGAAGTGAATTACAACAAACAAAACTCTGCCTGAGAAATGCCGGATTTTAGCTTCGGACCTGTCAAGGTCGTAGGTGTTTAAAGAAAGCGTTTAAAACAACGGTGGCATAAATTACCCATATTATTTGAATCATGTAAGGCGTACATGCACGTAGTCTGTAAATTGTAATCAAAGAATGTTACGTATGTATGTATGTATGTAACGTTAATGTTCCATTGTCAACACAGTCTTTACGGTCTGCACCTGTCATTCAATCGTTTCGAACCTCGTGGCAGCAAGACACGAATAGCTGTCTCGTCATCTGTGGAAGATTATTGTGACGTCGTCATACGTACCGGAAACAGACGATCGTCGATCATCTTCTTGAGAACGTCGACATAAACATATAACGAAGATGATGAAGATGACGACGACGGTTACAATGCCAATTGCGATACCACCAATAATTGCAGAACTGTATAACCATTGAATAACGCCTTGCTCTAAAACGAAACGAAAATACACAATACAGGGTGGTCAGAGTAGGGTACAATCCTCATCGTGAGTAATGATAGCTTTAGTTATGGTGTTAATCTGTATTCTACAACGACGGGAAACACCAACCCTGGGTTTGGAGAGAAGTTATGATGCAGGTTGAAATATCTTACATAATAGTGCATAGGATCTTGTAGCTGAAATAGCTATCAAAAATCATAAATCACCATGACATTGTACAATTTTTAAACTATATATTATTTAATGAAAAACATATCAAGTTATGTTATTTCTTGCGAATCAAACTCTTTCTTTTCTGCATACCTCCTTGTCAGAACTCATCCCTCGTGTTTACTTTATTCCAAAACCGCAACACATTGAATGGTCTACTTTGAAGCCATGTGTTTCAGCTGATAAATTAATCAAATCTAGTTCCCTACTAAAATTATATATAAATGTGAATGTCTTACTTCTCATTTCTTTAAGTTCAATACCAATAAGGATACCGCTGTCAATACCATTGGTTGCTAGGCAATAGTAATCTCCAAAATGGCTTTTCTTTACTTCGGGGATTACAATAGTGCTGGTGATAACAGTCCCAGTGAGGACTTCACTTGAAGCGATATCTCCACCTTTAACATCAGTCCACATGATAGTAGCTACAGGGTAGGCATCGAAGCTACAAGTCAAGGTCGCTTTGTCTCCTAATATCGCATCAACCTGTCTGTCTTCGACTAACAGTGATTCGGGAGGATCTGTTGTTTATTGGTGAAAAATTGGGGAGAAAAGATCAAGGGGTCGCATATTATATGAGGAGGTCAAAGGACTGTTTCTACATAATTTATAGATATACTTTCATAAGATTGAACTAATAATGCAAGAACCTCGGATATGGATTGAACCAGTGGCCTGTGACGGTTTGTTTTTAAAGGCTCAGTTCAAATGAGGATAATATTTAGAGCTATATAGCTACGAATGGGCCTATAAACCCATACATAACTTCACTGATAAGATAACACGTGGCTTTGGGACTTATGACATTCTCGCAAACCAGAGCTGTTTAATATTTCTTCCGTGACACTTCAAAATTAAAGCGATGTGTCTTGGACGGTGCCGTAAAAGAGGCTGTGGTTTACGACGATGTGTCCGTATGGCTCCACTGATAACACTAATGCAAAAACCTAGGATTGAAACCCCGGTCTTTAACGTTGTCATTTGCTACATAAATGAGGATCATAGTAAAATAATCAACTTACAATGTACAATAAGGTTGAGTTCATCACTTATAGCACTGTCTTCGCTGTAGTCGTAAAATCTAGTCGTAGCATTGCAATAGTACGTTCCGTTCATTGATCTATCGGTGTCATCAGTGTCAAAGGTCACGAACTGAACACCAGAGATATTTTCCTCAGTTTTGATTTCACGGACGTCAGAGTTATCATCATGGTATAGAGTTATTCTGTACGGGTTAGGTAGTGCGTCTCTAATACTGCACACTATCGTCATGTTTGTTTTCTCAATTACTGGCTGCTCCTGGCCCTCAATCTCAACAAATGGGACATCTGAACACGAAAAAAAATGATTATATCGTTTAGAAAAAGCATGGCCGCAGAAAGACACATGTTTACATGTAATTTGTACCACGTGACGGAAACGTTAATAGACATTCATCAATCTGGCTCTGCGAAACATATTTGTACCCAAGTGTCACATTTTTAGACCCATTTTATTTACCAACGATGAGGTCATCAATACAGCTATACGAATCTGTACTTGATCCCCAGCGATAAGTTTAACATAGCTGTGTTATCATGTGCACATTCAAATCGAAGTACATGTTACGAACATAACGCGTAACCAGAATTAAAGTCACAGAACATTGAGAAATAGATTATATAGCCATTCGTCATCAAAGAGTAAAATCCATAATTCAAATAGCTATAGAGGATGATCTATCCACTGTATATTTGTACTTGTTACAATTTATTTGTCCTATTTTCAGGTTCATATGTGTTCAGTTGAATTATCTGTCTGTCTGTCTGTCTGTCTGTCTGTCTGTCTGGCTGGCTGGCTGTCTGGCTGGCTGGTTGTCGCTCTCTCTGTCTGTGACTGTCTCTGACTAGCTCAGTCATTCTCTCTTTGTCTTTGTCTCTGTCTGTCTGTCTGTCTGTCTGTATGTATGTATGTATGTATGTATGTATGTATGTATGTATGTATGTATGTATGTATGTATGTATGTATGTATGTTATGTATGTATGTATGTATGTATGTATGTATGTATGTATGCCTCCCTCTCCCTCCCTCATCCCTTTCTCTCTCTCTCTCTCTCTCTCTCTCTCTCTCTCTCTCTCTCTCTCTCTCTCTCTCTCTCTCTCATACATGAGTAAGTAAACTAGTATGTGACAAACGGATCAGTCACGGTGAGTAAGTGATTAATTAGCCGATTCTGAAGTTAATTAGTAATATGATATATGTGTTGGTGAATGAATAAGTCAGGTGTTATCTCATCTGTTCTATATCTTTACTATTAATAACGTCACTTATATCTTATGATTTCGAAGTTTTATAATTGTGTAAGGCAGGCCTGACTCATACTGACACCCCTACGATGTGACTCAGTGTCGTGTCATGATAATACTTGTCAGTTTTGCCAGGATCAAACCTAGTTTTGAATCCCTACTGAGTTTCACAGCATTAAGTATCACAACCCTCATATAGCTATACAGCAATTAACCAGTGTACCATGCAGCCTGTCGTTATGTATAAACCAGCGGTCAATGGTGTTATGAACTCTATGGACTGACATTGATAAGCCGGTATCATGTTCAAAATCAACTTTTCACCCCCATTAATAGAGTTTCGATTCACGTTGAGTCATATCAAAACCAGGTAACAAGTGGAAGATGGATTGTGATGAAGTAAAAGTAAAGTAAGATGTATATTAAACAGAGTTTGTGATATGTTAAAGAAGGCCATACGGACGAGGATTGGGTATTTCAATTTCAAAACATGAGCAAATGTCTAAAACCTCTGTTATTGTACAAACAATAATCTTTTATACATTGTTTTTCGTGTTTTTTTGTAACATATTGAGATACAAACACAGACCTTGTCAACGTTGTTTCACATTCATTTTTCAAGTAGAAAGCCATGATAAAATTGTTTTACAAATTACAAATCCAATATAAATACAAAATCTTCATCGATATGGGCACTTTAAGTTGTTGAAATTAGATCTTTTGTAATGTTTAGTTATAAAATAAGTTATTAAAATATTTTTTTCCTTATAAAGACACCTTTCACCTTTCGACATGTTTCATTTTAAAATGGGTTTGCCGTTTATAGTTCTACTAATATTCTCATTTAGTTTAAAACATTTAGCATTCAGGTTAATTTCTCACATATACAGAATGTGAAACAGAGAAATAATACATAATAAAAGTCATCGGAAATTTAAAATAGTAGAGGGCACATGAACTACAGATAATCGACAGGTAGTAACAAAATGCATAACAATTAAATAAATATTTCCTTCTGAGAAATTCATTTGAGCTTACATTCATGTTGCCATTTAACTATAATCCGACATTGAATATTGTACAGGCAATAACAACACCAAAGTCATTATGTTGCATTTTTTTAAATCTAGGATTAGGGTGGGTTAGGGTACATCCGGGTTACAAGATGTCCAATTTATCTGAGTGATTAATTAAAGAAACAGTAGTGTTCACAAACTGTATTTCATTACATTCACATTCCTACGAGATGATTTAACAACAGCGTGTTAATCAATTAATGTCAATAAATACTAGCACCGCTGTTCATTCAAAAATCACAATAAGAAAAGGGTTTAACATGATGTGACATCTTGTAAGATCAACAAAACCATTAGTAATATAACACGCCTGGAGAGGAACTGTTGGGTAATTGATTTATGTACCGGCGTCACACGCATTTCTGCGTAGTTATTGTCTTTAACGTCTACGAATCTAGAGCGAATATGAGTGATTATATGTGCCGCGACAGTGTCATCCGAGAATTGTGTGAGAATCTGAAACGGCAGACTTGTCAATAGTAACAATACATCGTCCGGCTGTGTAAGTTTAGCAATTTCTATCACAATGACAGCAAAGCACCGCTATTTAAAATATTCCAATCCAGTGAATATATAAAATGATAGAAGTAATTCTTAGGTAATGACGGGTTGGTACTCAGAGAAGAGTTTAGAACTTACGTTCCACTACGACTTCAAGATCTTTGCTTCCTGTGCCATCGGTATCATCGTAGAACTTATTAACAGCAACACATATATATGTTCCATGCTGGTACACCTTGATATTATCGATGGTGTAGCTTGCTTCACTGAATACAATAGAATTGTCTTTAACCCATGCTACCATGTGTGGTGCTGGGTTAGCATCTATATCACAGGATAAAGATATGGTATCCCCTTCCTAACATACGATGTGTTTCACGTCAAGGCTGACGTCAGGTTCATCTGTTGACAACGATACATATACCATTATTTATTAACATTTAGACGTTTAAAGTGCCAATATGGATGAGGATTAGGTATTTATTTTGACATTTTAATGTGTAAAACAAATATATTGTGGCTTTCTAAATAAATCATTATACGAAAAGTCATAGTTGACCATGTCTTTCCACCCAGGGTAAAGCTTTAGCAGAGGACGAGTAAATGAGGTGAGTATGAGACGAAGTTCCACCTTTGACTTAATTTACCCACGGTGATCTCTCCCCTGGGGGTTGTAGACAATTAAAAGTGGTACTGCGTCTTATACTACTCCTGGACAGAGATGGTGATCAGGTGGGTCACTGGTAAGGTAAAGGTGTGTAAATTAGACTTTTCGTGTAGTGAATGTGAAACAACATATACCAAGTCCTTATTTGTACATGTAACTCAATAAACTGCAGAAGATCACTAAATATGTAAAATGTGTGGTATTGTACATACGATAAAAACGTTTTACACGCTTTGTAACTTTCTGCAATGTATTGAGTTACAAGTACAAACTGTGTCTGTATTGTTTCACATTAATTTTTAAAGCATCCAAAATAAAGACCTATTTCTCATCCATATCTATTTCGTTATGTATTTATTTATCGCATAACCAACGGGAGCTAATCTCGTTACTTTTATAGGCTCCTTTGGTGCAGTGCTAGTGCAGGAGGAAACAGGAGTACCCGAGGAAAACCTGCGTTGTGCGGTAGAGTCAAACTGAACGACACTCTTCTTACTTACAGCGTGGTAAATTAATCAAATTCTGAATGGATTCGAACCCCGACCACAGTGGTAAGAGGCAAATGGTTTATCCATTCGTCCACCGACAACCCTCAAGACTTTAGAGGCCGATTTTGATTAGGGCTAACATTTAGATGTGAACAACAGTTTTCTGGCAGTCATTAATTAGATTGATCCAGTGAAAAACACACCAAATATTATATTTACTCCTTAGGGCTCTAGCTATAAGATAGCATTAAGGAGTCTGGGATTGAAACTACGGCTTTTAAGACGCGTGTGGTCAACAACGGAATGTCAAGTATTCATAAATGATATAATCATAACTGTAATATGTAAGGAATTTGAATACCATCGTAATATCGATCGTAACACGTACATGTACATATATACACGCTGCAAGTATTTACAATAATCAACAACATTGACAAATGTTCGGTTCCACTAGAGAAATCTACATACACTTCTACGAGGGGACATGCTGCAAAACTCCGGAAACAACATGCACGATTGGATCCGCGAAAGAATTGTTTTCCTGTTCGTATTGTTACTGAGTGGAACTCATTACCGGACTATGTTGTACTTTCCAAAAAACATCAACGAATTCAAGAATAACATTGATCAACACTTCTGCACCAGATTCTGATGGGATGCCATTATCTCTGGATATTTAATCCCTAACTGAACTAAACTAAACTAAACTAAACATATGTATGTATTAAATTAAAATATGAAAACTTACACTGAACATCCAGTCTCATGGTGTCCGTACCAATTCCCCTTGTCTCATCGTAATATGTATTGAAAGCAGCACATATGTAGTCTCCTGACCAACTTCTCTTGATGTCGACAAGTTCTAAAACATTGGATCGTTGTGTTTCTCCTGTAACTAGTTGCCATTCTACAATATTGGCCTTCGGATTGGCGTCCACAACTCTACATATAGCTGTAGCATTTTCCCCCTCTTTGCAAACAATGGTGTCATTAACTATGACAGTTGGTGGATCTAAAATACACGAACAATTATGTGAAATATAGTATATTTTAATCGTATGATGTGTTGTAAAGCATTTATTAATAAATATATATATACAATATTTGGACATTAAGCAACTGTCCCAAATAAACACTAAGTTTATGAGAGGTCGAGTTATTGGTTACAATGTTGTGATTGATTAACAAAGACATGATGATGTGTGGTTGGCTGTGGACGAATCTTAAATTGCATCTCAGGACTTCAAGAGTAACGACTTTCAAATTGACCACACTGTGAGTGGAGGTGTAAATCGTAACGATACTGTATAGGAAGTAGTCTATAGAGGCTAGTGCTGTCTACATTAATTTGTGCTGAATTTCAAATAAAATCAAATCATAATAGCATAAATCAAATTAAGATCGATGAATTAACATATTCTTCAAAGCAAATAATATCACTTGGTCAAAGAAAAGTTCATGAAATCAGAGTTTTGTAGATTTAACGAGACCACGACTCTTATCATCGATAACAAATATAAAATAATAACTCACATTGTACGTCCAATACAAACGTTGCACTGTTACTTCCAGTCGAATCATCCCAAAATGTATTGACCGCAAAACATTGATATTGACCACTCTGCTGTCTAGTCACGCGTTCAATGACAAGAACATCGCTTTCAATCACACTTTCGTCGATAATTTCCCAGTAAACGTTTGGTTTTGGGTTGGCCTTTGAGTTGCAGTAAACTGTATAAGTCCTTCCTTCTACCTCAACAAAACCATTGTTGTCTGTTATATTGATGGCAGGGGCATCTACAATCAACATGGAAGAAAGATGTTTAAAGTTATGCACTTATGTCGATAGTGGCGACACACACACACACACACACACACACACACACACACACATACATACATACATACATACATACATACACACATACACACATACACAAATACATACATACATACATACATACATACATACATACATACATACATACATACGCACATACATACATACATACATACACACACACACACACACATACATACATACATACATACATACATACATACATACATACATGCATACATGCATACATACATACATACATACATACATACATACATACATACATACATACATACATACATGTACACACATGTACATACACTTGTACATGGACACATGTACATGCATTCATGTACGCGCGCATAAAAAACAGGTAAGCAGAACTTGACATGGTCAGGCAGAATAACGTTTAACTGTTACTTACATTGTACATATAGACCTATAGAAATAGAACTTGATCCTATGCTGTCATCCCAGAATGTGTTATTAGCACTACAGGTATATATAGCTTCATCTTGTCTAGCCACAGATGTAAAATTTAGCCACTCCCCAGCTGATTGCGAAGATGACCATGATATCCAGTGGATGACTGGATTGCTTTCTATAACAATACAATCAATTGCCAATGGCTTTCCTTCGATAACAGTAACATTGTCACCTTGGCTAAGTGCTGAACCATACGATAGCGCCAATTCAAGCTCTGGTTTGACTGAAATATATAAAATGTCACAGTTTTAAAAAAGTAGGGTTTGTGGTGGTGATGATGATGATGATGATGATGATGATGATGATGATGATGATGATGATGATGATGATGATGATGACGACGACGACGATGATGATGGTGGTGGTGGTGGTGGTGGTGATGGTTGTGGTGGCGAAGGTTGTAGTAATGGGTAAGAGTGTCGGTGGTGGTGGTGGTGAAGTTGGTGGTGATGACAACGACCACGACGACGACGATGACGATGATGATGATGATGATGATGATGATGATGATGATGATGATGATGATGATGATGATGATGACGACGACGACGATGATGATTAGAATATATTTTCATAAATTGAAGAAAAAAAATACCAAAGTGAACAAAAATAAGTACAGAAATATACTTACACTGCACTTCTACAACTTTAACAGAAACATCATTATTATGTGTACCATCCCAGAATACACTTGTGGCATTACAAATAACCTGGTAAAACTTGGCTTCCTGTTTACCATCATTATGGACCACTAGATTGTGACTGGCGATAACAGAACCATTGGGATAAATCCATGAAATATGTGGTTGTGGATTACCAGTAGAAGAACAATTAGCCTGATAGGTTTGTCCTTCAATCACTTTATAATTGCTGGCATCTTTGACAGTGATACTATCAAAATCTAGTAAAACACAAAATAAAGACAAATTACGATTTCCCGTCTTCACAATCAGTAATAACATGCCGGTAAGATCTTCGTATGTATATGTCGATAATAATACCGAACCAATTAAAATAAAATTGAAATAATATTAATTTTGTAGGAAGAAGATTAAAGTATATTTCAACCAATAAGCATTTGAATGACTTTGCTGTCTTACTATGGAGCCGTGTCCTTTTGAGTAGCACTAAAACGTGTGTATACTTAGAATGTGCGTGGCTATGTATGTGATTAAGTGATCTCGAGAGAGACAGGCAAATATACAGACATACAGACAGACATACATACATACAGACAAACAGACAGACAGACAGACAGACAGACAGACAGATAGACAGACAGACAGACAGACAGACAGACTGACTGACTGACTGACTGCTTGCCTGACTGACTGACTGACTGACTGACTGACTGACTGACTGCCTGCCTGACTGACTGACTGACTGACTGACTGACAGCCAGCCAGCCAGCCAGCCAGCCAGCCAGACAGACAGACAGACAGACAGACAGACAGACAGACAGACAGACAGACAGACAAACAAACGAACGAACGAAGAAACAATGTGAGGGAAGGAGAGACAAAGAGAGGCAGACAGACAGACAAACAAACAAACGAACGAACGAAGAAACAATGAGAGGGAAGGAGAGACAAAGAGAGGCAGAGACAGCTAGACTCGCATGCACGCAGATTCTGACAAACATAGAACGTAAATAGAATACTATTAGCTGAGTGTATCGCGATGTACGTCTCACGATGCATGCGTGCATGCTCAAATGCATGGCATAAAAAATCTACTTACATTGTACATTTATATATTTATCAACTGTAGTCGTACCATTCGTACCGTCCCAAAAGGTATTTACTGCTTTACAAATATATTTCCCGTCTTGTGATCTGTTTATGTCAACAAATGCCAGGTTTCCACTGTCCTCCAATAATACACCGTCTTCACTAAGCCAGCCTATACTATCAATATCTGGGTTTGCAGCATAAACGTTACAGTTAATAGAGGCAGATTTTCCTTCAATAACTGATCCTCCGGGATCTGCATCTCCAGATACGTCAACTGATAATTCGGGAGCAACTGGAAATGAAAAAAGTAAATAAAGTAAACTAAACTAGTAAACGTAATCCCCTTTTTGTTATTGGGGATACATCTATTGCTGTTATTGTCGTTACCATGACAACCGTTTTATCGTTGTCGCAGTCACCTTTGTTTCTGGATTTGTTGTGCGTCGTCTTCACTAATGAAACTGGTACTAAAAGCAGCTGTCGTCATTGTTGTGAGCAGTTATGCTATAATATAACACTTTCTTGTTATTTAGTCTAGTTCCTGGCGACGGTATTCCGATTTTACACTACGTTTTCTCCATACATCATATATACATTCCCAAAAAGTATTCATTCATGAAGATAACGAATACTGTCGCCAGGAAGTAGACTATTATAATCTTGGTACTCATGACCCATTTCATTCATCTGGTACGTGTTTATGTTTATAAATACGTTATTGGATTCAGTGTGCAATATAATTATATACTCAAAAGTTAATTATCAGTCCCTACAATATAATTATCTACTCAAAAGACCGCGTGCCTCATTATAAATACACTATCATACATGTCAACCTCACGAGTGGTTGCTTACAATTATTGTGTGTTAAAATATCTATATAATTGAGGCACATTGATGTTTTTGAGTTTTACAAACAGGTTGGTACTTGGCAAATCCAGCTGCATCTTATTTGATGAATTCTAGAGAAAGTACGTGTGTACTGTAATATTCATTACTGGAATTTGTGATAGATTTCCTCAAACTAAACTGTCACACTCAATCTGTGCTGGATTATAGTTCTAATGTGTCTGTCTCATCATGCATTGTTGTAATTTGCATAGTGAGGATTGTCGGAAGCTTCCAATAAAACATTCATTTATCAAATTATTCAGTTTAGTCTCTGTTACTGCATAATCACACTTGCCTCGTATAATATCACATATCGTTTCGGTTTAAGGTAATGTATAAATATTTGAAATTAAATCAACATGTCTTATTATTTACTTAGATTACTTACATTGTACATCAAGATACAAGTTATCACTGTCATCTCCGGTCACACCATTAAACAGTGTATTCCTGGCTTCACAGGTGTACGTCCCCTGGTGTTGTTTTGTGGTCTTATTTATCACTAATTTGATGTCATCATGAATAACGACGTTGTCGTCAGGATACTGCCAACTGATATTAGCTGCTGGGTTGGCATCAACTTCACAGTCCACTTGAAATGGTTTACCAACTACCACTGCAGCAACCTCAGTAGGTGTCAGATTCACGGATGGTATATCTATTAGAAACATAGAGGGGGTATTGTCAAATTAATACTAAGCGAGGTTAGCATAATATAAATGGCGTCAACTTCACGCTTGTTAGAATCATGTAATATTCTATCTACTTGTAGTCTTGTTTGGATAATGTAATATTCTACCAGTGCCTTTGTTAGGATTTTGTAATTTTATACTAGTACACTTGTTGGGTTGACGTCGTTTTATGATAGCACTTTTACTAGAATGATATCACTTTCTAGACGTACTCAGTTAATGTATTTAAATGTTAGTCGGACATAAAATTGACAAAGAAGCCGATTACGAGTGACTGTATGTTTGATATGATGGGAACGAATACAATTCTCGCTACCTGCAATACAATTCTACACATCACTGTTGGGTCAAATGGAACAAAGTCGCGCGACAATGCGTTCTAATGTCGACAACTACACTTCCGGTCGGCTATGCTAATACACAGGAATGTTTCTTTCCTATTTTCAGTTGTAGACATCTCTTGTAATTTTGCTCTGGAAAGATACTGTACATATTTAAATTTCCCACCTCTATAATTATATGAGCTTAAAACTTGCGTTTATCTTATTTGTTACAAATTAAACTGTTGGGAAGAAACATTCACGTGTATTGACATAGGCGACCGGAAGTGTAGGTGTCGACAAATGCAAGCGCGGTCGCGAGACTGCGTTCCACTTGACTCCTTAGCGATGCATAGAATTGTATTGTAGATAGCGAGAATTACTTACACTGTACATCTACAAAGACTGTAACATTACCAACTCCTTTCCTTCCATCATAAAGCTGATTGGTCATTACACAAGTGTATTCGCCTCTCTCCCTACGTGTAATCTTCTTAATGGTCAACAGGGTTTGGTTATGTAAATAAACATCACCATCTGGTCCAATCCAGTACATTTCGGTAATCTGTCTCGGGTTTCCATACTCATTGATTTGACACTCAGCACGGTATGTTTCGCCCTCTGTGAGTTGTCTTTCACTTTCGTCCCCTATTTCCACTTCTGGTGGATCTGGTGAATAAGGAAATAATACACATTGTGAAAGAAGAAGTTTGGGAAATGATGACGTAACCTTTCGGAACTTGGAAAACCGATACTTTACGAACTAATCAATACATACTTCCTTGATAAGTTTGGAATCGACTCATACACCATAGCCCACTCTAGTCCAACTTTCATTCTCAGTCTTACTGTGAAAAAAAACCTGATTACCAATACCATTAGTTGCAAGTGAATTGTATCGTAATTTAAGTATAACATTTAATTCGTAACCAAAACTTGTTATTTTTAGGGGAATGCTTAACTTACACATATTATAGCTTGTCTATATGCACATATACCCCAAATACACAATATATCTATTAAACAATAACTATCTATCTTTTTTGTAAATTATTGTCCTTGTTTATCTCCTCTCCTCCAGCTCTGTTCCTCTATCCTTTTTTTACGGATACAATAGTCAAGAGACTTTGCTACCTGGCTTGGCAAGTGTGTTCAATCGATTGTGTTGGGTTGGACCCATGACTATCATAAGCATAGGTAAGTTCTCTTGGTTACTCTTTTCACTGAAGCACACATTTTTTTTTTTTGTAACACTGTTCCGGGCCCCTGTGCTGTAGCATTAACCTCTCAAACATATTTATACAAATTATATCATCTATACATCATGTACAAAGCATACTTTTCCTCCTCAGTTGTGGATTGTGTCTGATATGGGTTTGATATTCAAATCTAATGTACTTACATTCAACTGTCATTGTGATATTTTGACCACATGTCACCAATGGCCATCTACGTTCTGGTAGAGTATAATGCTGAAGTCCACACTCTAGCTGAGATCCACCGTCAGTTTTATTGAATACTGTCGTCCATGTATTTGACATACTGGTTTTACGTGATACCTCAGTTCCGTTCAGAAACCAGACTACATCACCCGGTGCGTTATCATCCAGACCCATCTCGCATGTAAATGTCGTATCTTCCCCAGCAACCACTGTAAACCCCGGGTATACTGTGCAAGATGGCGCGTGTGCTGTCGGGTGAAAAATTATGAAAAAAGTAATTAATTAGTTTATACGTTTTACTCCATGAATCCTGTCATGGACGCCAAGTTGAAAAAAAACAACGTGCGTCACTGGTTTTGCGGTGCTCAAAACATGAGTTAAAGTGTTGACATTCGCCATTACCCCCCCCCCTATATTTAATAAATTATGTATGAGGGGGTATAATTATATCATTCCCAAATACTTTTCCTCTCGTAACTTTAAAACTAAGAGTTTGTCTGACTCTTAGACTACTTGTCTTTCAAATCGTAGAGACAAGGTCCCCTTATATTGTCATTCACATTTCTTTAGTTGAATGTGAAATATACTGGAGAAAATATTAAATGTTTATAAATTTTCACAAACGTGTGAATTCAAATCATATTTAGTATCAAATTATGTATGACGTAATCGGACAGCGTTAGTGACATATATTATCAAGTCCTTGTATATTAAAATAACAAAAACTTCAAATATTCAATTACTGTTGCCATAGTAATGAGCGTCATTTTACAAACATCATGTACTATACACTTTGGCTATTCCTCTTTATGACAATTCAAAAAGAGAAGGGATAAAATAACAGATCTTGTTTCAAATAGAGACTCGTTAAATTAGATCATGAAATCTAAGGAGCATGTGGTTGCTAATCATCCATCACTGTTCAGACAAAGATCCCCACTTGATGTTCAATATCATTACTGTGCAGTGTCTACGTTATTCTATAAGGCAGAGGTTGTGATCATTTGGTATTTGATATGTTGCTAACTTCACTGATTGCTTCAGTTGATCTGTTCAACTGTTATCAAATGAAGCTTAGGTACAGTTTAAAATTATAAATGTATTTCCCCTGTTTAAAGGCCAAGGTTTCAATCCCGGGTTCTGGCATTAGCGTTATTTTATCAGGGGTTAAATATTACATATGACATTTCTTTCTTTTGTTCTAGACCACTTTTTTCTAAAGCACTGCCAGACACTTTTTTTACATCTAAATTCTAATCCTTTCTCTACTTTCTTTAAGTCTGCCTTTAAAGTTGAAAGGTCGAATATTAACGAATATTAACAATGCAATTTTAATCCAAACAGTTTCTTGAAATTCATTTCGCGATAGAGTGTTTTATTTCGAATAGAATCAGTCTGGTCTGTAGTGATGGAAAGGAGCTAACCACTGTGCCATCGACTACAAGGTTGAAAGGTCAACAAATATAACATTAAGAGGGTTGTAACTCATAGGCCCCTTGCCCTTTGATATCATGTAAGATCCAGATATGGAATTCCATCGTCTGTTTCTTTAACACGTGTTCTGAGTCTTAACATTATCTGTCAGTGTACGGATACTAATGTAAGTAATACACGTAGATTGTAATGATGTTGTTTGACATCCTCACAAACATATCCTTTAAATATTAAGGTTATATCACCATACCTGTATCCTTATGTGTTACTAGCCTATCGTAATTTGAAACTATTTATGCTCATATTTGCAATTGGTGAACTGTGCCGATGAAAAATGGCATAAGTAATATTATAGCAGGCAAAGATGAAAGGCATGCATGCAAGGACAGTTGGCGGTAACAATAGATATACATACATGTATGGCATCTCGTCAACATCACGATTCATACTCGTGTATTACTTGCATTGTACTGACCCAGTAAACAACTGTATACGGTGTAGTATTTTGATATTATAAATATTTATGTTTTTAAAGTGTGGTAACTTACTGAAATCTACCCACGTTCCAACGTACCTTTATACAGGGTTCCCAACAGATGGTACGATACAATTTATTGCAAGGTTTGAATAAAAACACTATACCATATTCATTAAAAATAAATTTAAATTCTTCTTTACAAATGACACTTTATAGGAAAGCCTTAAACCATGTAAGCTTAGGCAATAACATAGCAACTCCTATCAGTGTATTCACACTGTCTTAGAATAGATAAGGACAAGCTTTTTTTCTTGTTCCTGAATTTACTCTCGAGCAGATCTACTCTATGTGTTCGAAACATTAACGCTAGTATCAACTTAACGTGCACAACACGACTTGTGTGTTTTGAAACTATATTTCAAGTCCATGTCTCAAAGTTGGTGCATCCTACACTTGCGTTTTATTACCAAACCCAATATTTTTATTTTCACTCCTAGTTGGGGCAACTTCTCTGCTTCTTGGGCTGTGTTATTTAGAACTCATATATATTATACTTACTTATCACGTACAAGTTGGCATCAGCATTGACATTGGTATTAAAGAAATCCCCACAATAGTAAATGTCATTGTGTTCCATTGTTGCATTGTGTATAAGGAGATGGAAATCCTTTGACCCTATATCTCCAATGATGATATAGTTGTCATTATTGGCACGTCGATGCACAGCTAGTCCTGCTTTGTATTGACCTTTGAACCATGCTGCCATTTGTGGTATGGTGTAAAAAGTACAATTCAATTGTGCTGGGTCATGTAACATAACCAAAGTGTCGACTGGTCTCTCTCTAAAAACCTCATCGGCGGATGATTGAGATATAATTCCTGGAAAAAAGTATGAATTGGTATATTGTCACTAGGTTTGTATATACATGTAACTGAACAAATGGTGTGATGGGGGGGGGAGAGGCAAAGCGGCATGGTGCAATCTATCTATATATCTATCTATACAGCTATCGATCGATCTATCTATCTATCTATCTATCTATCTATCTATCTATCTATCTATCTATCTATCTATCTATCTATCTATCTATCTATCTATCTATCTATCTATCTATCTATCTATCTATCTATCTGTCTATGTATGTATCTATCTATCTATCTATCTATCTATCTATCTATACATCTATCTATCTATACATCTATCTATCTATCTGTCTGTCTGTCTATCTATCTGTCTATCTATCTATCTATCTATCTATACATCTATCTATCTATACATCTATCTATCTATCTATCTGTCTGTCTATATATCTATCTATCTATCTATCTATCTATCTATACATCTATCTATCTATACATCTATCTATCTATCTATATATCTATCTATCTATCTATACATCTATCTATCTATCTATCTGTCTATCTATCTATCTATCTATCTATCTATCTATCTATCTATCTATCTATCTATCTATCTATCTATCTATCTATCTATCTATCTATCTATCTATCTATCTATCTGTCTATGTATCTATCTGTCTATCTATCTATCTATCTATACATCTATCTATCTATACATCTATCTATCTATCTATCTGTCTGTCTGTCTATCTATCTATCTATATATCTATCTATACATCTATCTATCTATACATCTATCTATCTATCTATCTGTCTGTCTGTCTATCTATCTATCTATCTATCTATCTATCTATACATCTATCTATCTATACATCTATCTATCTATCTATCTGTCTGTCTGTCTATCTATCTATCTATCTATCTATCTATCTATCTATCTATCTATCTATCTATCTATCTATCTATCTATCTATCTATCTATCTATCTATCTATCTATCTATCTATCTATCTATCTATCTATCTATCTATCTATCTATCTATCTATCTATCTATCTATCTATCTATCTATCTATCTATCTGTCTGTCTGTCAATGTATTTTTTTTATCTATTTTTTATTTATTTACTAGAGAGACAACACTGACCAAACTATTTGTTTACATGTATAACGTTACTGCCGATGATTGGCTTTGAGTTGATGGCCAGTAGCACGTTTGTGTTCTTGTAATAGTAATCGGTGGTGTAGCATATTTCAGTGTACATGTAGAATACAACAAAATGCAGAAAGACCCCCCCCCCCCCCCATGTCTCTCTGAACTCAACGTGTGTCCATTTTAAACGACGTTAATGTTAATCATGCTGGGTTGACGTCGATGACGAGGTCTTCCAGCCTGAAGCAAATTAAATGTTTTACAACTAAAATATGATTATTTTCGCAGCATGTGATAATAGAGTATAAGTCACTAAAATAATTGGAGTATCAAGACGGTTAGGAATAATAGAAAAAACAAAATGTTTTAACAAATCATCAATATTTATAACTACGGTACAATATTGAGATGTATGTATGTATGTATGTATGTATGTATGTATGTATGTATGTATGTATGTATGTATGTATGTATGTATGTATGTATGTATGTATGTATGTGTGTGTGTGCGTGTGTGTGTGTGTGTGTGTGTGTGTATGTATGTATGTATGTATGTATGTATGTATGTATGTATGTATGTATGTAAATGTCAACTTTGTGTAACCCATGGTTGTTAGTTCATGTAATAATAGTGGTATATCATTTGATCCTATTAGGGATACTTGGAACTATTTTTCGTTCGTAGAATAATGTTTTCTCAGTTGGTAGTCTGTTGATGTGAGATCTAACTAAGCGAGTGTTGTAATCCATCCACTGATTTCTGTTGTTAAAGTCAAAACAGACACGTGTGTCACGTTCTCAAAGTACATAGTTTAATCCACAGTTCGTCTCCATCACATGTTTCTCAGTATAATCCTAACCCCCTGACTTGTGAATTATGTAGAAGCCAATATGGATGACAATATAATCTAGACGATATACACATCTTGATGTTCATAAACGTTTAGTTACTTGTCTAGATCTCCACACCCAAAAACATGAAAGTTGTTTTTCACTTGAACAACGAACTGGTTAAATATACTATGAAAGGATTGGTACCACAAACTTTGAATTGGATCATGAACTGTGTTATCCTTGAGCAATACATAAACGCTACTCTGACATTCTCCTTATTAAAGACTAACCCCTGAATTCCGATCCGTGTTGGAATTAGAGTAGCGTTGGTCGACTACGAGGAGATCCGTATGGACGCTTCACAACAAACATTGCATTCATATAAATCACTTTCGTTCTCATGAGAATTTGGAAAGATTACAATGTAAGTCAACCAGTTGTCAACTGCTTTTAACATATTGGCAAGGAAAATAATATGTATTAATGTAAGTATTAAACATGCTATTTAGTCTGTTTTGTCTTGGCCTTGAACCAGTGACCTTGCATGACTCGTGCACATTTTATCACCGAGGGATGGAACAACTATTATAGGAATGGTCCTCTCTTTAATCGAAGTCAGAGCAATACATGTTGCTAGTTCTAGTTAACCATGAACAATTTTAAAGAAATAGAAGTTGAGTGATTTCTGTCAACACTACGAAAAGCAACTGTTTGAAAAGGACCAGTAACAATGTGAAACAGAGCATGCATACAACAGAAGCATGGTTATAATGTACATGTATGATTAGGAAGGGAAAGTGGTTAGTTTAGAATAAATAAAATAAATAAAATAGTATTTAGTATTTAGAGCGGGTTTTAGAGCGATTTTGTTCTCAACATTCATCTAATAAGTTACATAAATCAAACAAAAACAAAACAAAACAAACAGTAAATTACAAAGTGACCTCTAAGACATTTTCTAAACATAAATTGCATATTCATATAACATACTGCTATGCACTTTATATCAATGTTTAGAAATCAATATTTCTAGATAATAACATAATATTTATATCTTATATTTTTTTTACAAGAATAAATACATTCTTACCTGCAACTGATGCAATGGTTATCATCTTCACCAAGTGGAGACCAAAATGGGTTATTTTCTCCATGGTGCAACGTTCACGAGACGACTATTTTTCCCAGTCTACGACTCACGCAGATTGACTTTTAAAGTAGATATTCCTGTGCGTTTAACTCCTTAATATCATTTACAAAACATATGTATGATTGAATTACATGTACAGAATAGCTTGACCTTTGACCGGATAGTATATACTGAAATTCTACATGTAATTAATACACACGATGGCGGAGTTAGGGGCGCTCTTCAAATGATCCACAACTGGAAAAACGATCAAGCTCTACGTTGAGAGATATCCGTGAAGCAGTAATTATTTCAATTTTGCGTTTACTTACATTGTACTCTAATTCGAATGTCATATTAATTATTTAGTGAATATAATTATGATTAATCATATAGTGGATATTTATGGCAATTTTAATTTGAAGACTAGTGAACGAAATAAAGTATTCTGTAGACTGTGAACAAAATAAAGTATTCTGTAGACTGTGAGCGAAATAAAGTATTCTGTAGACTGTGAACAAAATAAAGTATTCTGTAGACTGTGGGCGAAATAAAGTATTCTGTAGACTGTGAACAAAATAAAGTATTCTGTAGACCGTGAACGAAATAAAGTATTCTGTAGACTGTGAGCGAAATAAAGTATTCTGTAGACTGTGAACAAAATAAAGTATTCTGTAGACTGTGAACAAAATAAAGTATTCTGTAGACTGTGAACGAAATAAAGTATTCTGTAGATTGTGAACAAAATAAAGTATTCTGTAGACTGTGAACGAAATAAAGTATTCTGTAGACTGTGAACGAAATAAAGTATTCTGTAGACTGTGAACGAAATAAAGTATTCTGTAGACTGTGAACGAAATAAAGTATTCTGTAGACTGTGAACGAAATAAAGTATTCTGTAGACTGTGGGCGAACAATTCAAGTCAATGACTAATATGATTCAAAGACAAACTTATTTAAGCGGAACTACAATAAATCTATATGACAAAGCAATCAGTGACAAACGTTTAACACATGAAATTTATGACTGATTGACCGATCGACAGACCGACTGACTGACTGACTGACTGACCGACCGACCGACCGACCGACCAATTAACTAACTAACTAACTAACTAGTGATTTTCGCTTTTATACTGGCTCATTGCCAAATACATACTAGTTAAAACTATACATATGATACTTCATTGTGAAATTGTCGTAAAATGCATGGGAATTCCAACTTGAAGCAAGTATTGTTTTCGGGAAGTTAACTAAGTTTCGGTAACTTATATCTAAATGACGATTACTGAAGGTGACTGTTGCAATCCAAGGTTTTACCAAGAGTGTCATCTTTGTCAATGTGCCATTAGTTTTACAGTATTACATACGATCATTCTTTTGATCTGGACCAACTTTTTAAAAAGCTCTGCCAGACAACTCTTTCTCGTACCTAAATATATTTCTAATCAGATCTAGAACCGTACCAATAGAAAATGTACATCGATTTGTAAAGACAACTGGATCGCACCCTAGTATTGGACATATACAGATGACCCCAGTATTATATTTTAATTTAACACAGTTTAATCATATAAACGTATGAACATATTATGTATCGAATACTGGAGGAAAATCTAATGTTTGTTCCCGAAGTGTCAACCATGGCGCTCCTCCGTATATCACTGTGACCCTAGTACATGACTATCGTCTTATCATTGCTATAACCAGTCTAAATATGTGTATTTCAATTACATGTGTATTTACTATGACCTTTTTCTTCAAAAGTAATGCATCTCCGTTGACCTGTAACCTTTGTCAGCGAGAGAGAGAGAGAGAGAGAGAGAGAGAGAGAAAGAGAGAGAATACAGAGATGTTCTGTGTATGTATGTATGTATGTATGTATGTATGTATGTATGTATGTATGTATGTATGTATGTATGCATGCATGTATGCATGTATGCATGTATGCATTTATGTATGTATGTATGTATGTATGTATGTATGTATGTATGTATGTATGTATGTATTCACTTTATTGACTCTTACTCACATTGCTACCAACCCATCTCTCCTCTTTCGTCATGTTCATATCAGTCATTTCGTCCTCCTCTGTTTTCCAGTTAATAGTGTTATTCCACACATAGTTTTCTGAAGTTTTCGGATAACATAAAATAGCGCCCTCAAACACTGAAATGACTCCACATTCGTTTTCATAAATGTTGACAGTCGGGTAATGGATTATTCTTCTGCCCTGACCTAAATGGAAATCCAACATTTATAGACGTCTGGTATTCTGTCCATGCGTGAAATCCTTGAACAAACACACTATGTAAACACGCTTGTCATAAATTTGTGGCAATATCGACGATAAAAACCGAGCTGAGTTGTTTATTATAGCTCGTGAAGCTATTATTAGTATTCAAATAAATGGTCAATGGTGAGTTATTGACTGCCAATACCGAACTGTTGATTCACATTTTAATACCTTTGCTATACAAAGTTTGCAATTCTTATTATTGAAAGCTTTCGATTCAGTTGATGATTTTTCCGATTAATGCACACTTAGATGTGACCATAACATTCGTAGAACAGCGCCGACACATATAAGATTGCACTAGATTTGCTATCGTTCTTCATGGAGTGTTCTGTTGTAATCTTTGGTTGTGACCCCATGGCCTGACGCTACATGCAACTGTTGAAGGGGCCTCCTTAGTACTTGAACACTGTGACATTTACTGTATCATAGTTGATTTACAGCTCTCACGAAGCAGTTCAAAGGTTTTCCAGCTGTAACGATATGCAATTTGTCATTCTGATGAGGAAGACAGATCGAAAGCTCAATGCTAGAAAGGTCATTGTACCTGCTTGTGTGTTGTAACTTGTGTAAACCATTTGATCTACCATGCCGATGAACATTTTTGTATTTTTAAAAAAAGACCAGAGTTGTTTCATGAGGGATTTCCGCGTTCCATTCACAATGGTAAATAACAGCTCGTCACCAATCGTAATACAATAGAAGGTTATATTTGCCACACTGCTCGAATTTCATCAGTGAGATTCCATCTCCATTGCATTTCTTCCATTCTATATAATGTCAGTTAGTTTTACTCCAACTTCCATCATTCTATTTTGTTTTCACATTTCAACTCGATACTCTAGTAGGGTTTCTAGTCACACAACTTTATTCAACTTGATAATAATGACTATAATTAGTAATTGGTTACTGATACCCCTGTTGACTCAACACTTCTTCACAGACAAGAAACTCCTAAAAATTCATGTTTCTTTTATGAGTAATGTTTTTTTTTTTTTATATATATTCCGCATTTGACGTATGTAACTGTGGTTTCCGAATCAGAGTCTCATCAGTATTCAGTCTCAGATTCAACCTCATATATAACTCTCATACCACAGTTACTTGTGAGCTAATAGTCTAGTCCAGGATGATAATATTCTATTCTAGGATGATCATAATACAAAATAATAATAATAATAATATAATAATAATAAGATGATTTGTAATGCGCCTCATCTCCGAAGAGCTCGAAGCGCAGAGGAAGAGTGGATAAAGAAATAGTTAATAATGACATTATTAGGTATTTACGATAATTAAAAAATACCGTCGCCGGTTATTGCCCCGGAAAACTACCACAAACATGGTCGTATGATTAAGGTTTCCTACATATGATTTATGAAGGAACAGAAAGCTCACAAAAATGTCCGGTCATGTACATTTTTGTTTATCGTAAATACCTAATAACATCATTATTTTTTATATTATGATCAACCTAGAATAGAATATTGTCATCCTGGTATAGGATATATTAGCTCACACATGACTGTGACTCAAAAAGTCACGATTACACCCAACAACAAGAAATAATACCTCAAGGCAAGATGAAATGTTCCCTCTTCACAACATCGTGACCGGAGAGGGAATGTCTCAGCTTGTATGGGGAAAATACATAATAGAAAATATAAAAGTTTGTCGCTGATATGTGTGTGGT
This sequence comes from Glandiceps talaboti, assembly GCF_964340395.1. Lineage (NCBI taxonomy): Eukaryota > Metazoa > Hemichordata > Enteropneusta > Spengelidae > Glandiceps > Glandiceps talaboti. The sequence continues at coordinate 23,529,708 of NC_135557.1, read as the reverse complement.
AGGTATCTGATGTATGTTTGTCGGTGGGCACCCTGTGGGCGAGAACTTGAATTGGACCCTTTTCTGTAGCCTCTGGTATTCTTTCATGTGTGATGGATGTTGTGTGTCATCGTGATAATGTATATGAGACCACATAAGGCTGATCGAATCTAAGGCTCACTATGAAGCTAGTCTCATATTGTTCTCCAAAGTGAATCTGACTCTGAATCGAAAAAACAACTTTATACATGTTCGCAGTTGTATACTGAATCCAGTTCGGTTGTAATGGTGAATATAAATGCCTACTAACTATAAGTCACAGTGGTGATGTCTAGTAGAGTGATGCGTGTAGATACGCGGATGTCAGGGGTTTTTGTCATGTGCTATGTACATTGAGTTTCTCCTTTCTTTCACGTATGATACCAGACTGGATGTCACTGAAACAAGCGAAAGTTACATATTAACTTATCCCCTGACAAATCAATCAATAAACAGCAGCTGGTCAGTGGAAAATAAGAGCAACATACTGTATGCTGCAGTGTAGGAAACTATTATATACGTGTGGAATGAAAAAACCAAAACACTTTTAGACTGTCAAAACGAAAGGGTGTGTCGTCCTATTGGAGCTCATACATGTACATACATGTATGTATTTATAGAACTGGTGGCATGGATTCTAAGTCATACTTCCCGTAAACTCGTTTTCAGCAAGAAAGACCGATATAGATGCCAGATGTTGATATATGTAATACGTCAGCAATACCACGTGTTGCTGAGGCGACATAAGGAACTCAACTTATCATTTTAGTTTATTTTAATAATACATAGATACTAAGATAGTATATGTCAGTAATATAGATACATTGTAAGGGTGCATTACTATCAACACTCACTGATGAAAGCCACTTCGAAAGTTTGTGTGTCCTTGCTTCAGTACGCAAGTATAAAAATAGTCGGTGTGATTCTAGAACAAATAAGACAAGGTTAATTTATTCAACCTTTCTGTAAAGTGACAGCCTTCGTTCTCGACCCGCATTTAGCTAGCAGACGTCAGGTCAACTGAATGTTTTTCCGCGTTTTATTTAAATTTAGGAACTGAGTTTTGCCAACACGATCGTTATATTGACATACCGTACGCAAAATGATTTTGTAACAGTCATATTTGCAATCAATTAAAAAATTGCACACTGATAAACGTAATATCCTGACGCACCCCTTTTCAATCATTTCATATGGAAATACTCCTAAATCATTCTAGTACCAGGCGCGGACCACTGTGACAGAAACAGTGCACAGTATTACTAGTATGTAGTCCGAGACCGTGGTCTATTCTATATGTCAGTGTCCTGTAAAAGAGATTGTCGTTCGATTTCATTTGTATCTCGTTTTTCTTACTCATAGTTGATGGCATTATGATGAAGAAAATAAATGTTTGCAGTTATTGTCTATTATGTACATGTACATAGTTTTGATGATTTCATCCGCAGGTGGCACTATTATCGATATTGTAGCAAAGTAGTTCTGACTTCATGTTCAGCTATATTTAGAGAAAGTATTTATTTTGCGTGTGAAACATATCTTCCGGGTTCAGACCGACTACGAGGAAGAGAACCTATTTTTTTTTATAAATGGTTGACTGGTTTTCTTAAACGCTGTAGACGATAACAACTCGTTAATTCTGTGGTCGCTCACATCACCCTCATTTAAGTCGTACCAACGCACTTTTCACCTTTCTCTTTTATCTCTTTCATTGTACTCTTTTTTTTGTACTGAATCTTTGGTCCGTGTCCGACATAAACAGCATGTTACATTGGTAGGTAGAGATGTGTTATTGTCATCTATTGCAAACATTACGACATTAACATCTTTCTATTGCATTATCATGTACTGAAATTTAGCTTGATACGACCAAAATCCACTCACAAATATAATGGTATGTTGAGCATCGCAAATGCAGACTGTACATGTGTTGTACAAATTAAGCGGTTGTTGGGTATACTATGCGTTTAGTTTGGGTGTTTTTTTTTCAAGATCGTACTAGAACGGTGATGTCTTCAGGGTTTTTTCACAATTATTGATCTGACAATTAAAAAAGAAATGAAATGACTAAGATGAATAAATAGCGATAAACAATAAAGTCTATAAAAGCATATGATGACTAACTCGGTGGGGATTATCGCCCCACAGTTGCAATATATACAGGTGTGGTGTGTTATAAAGAGTAATTTTCATCTTTATTTATCGCAACTTAACCTTTCAACTCCTCAGTTTAGTTTATGCTTCAATCTGTCATTTAGCATATACTGACCCATGATGTCCTTGAGAAACTTGAGAAACCACACGGAGAGATTAACTTTATACTCGAGGTTTTTCCGCGTTCCATTCTCTGGGTTCAAGACACGTATATTGAATACATACTACTTCATGAAAGGTCAACACACTCCCATATTCAAGAGCTCTTGCTCAAACACTGGCATCACCTCATATTGTAGTACGGTAAATATACGGTTCAACACGTGTACGCTTGTTGGCAACTTTGAGTCAAAGGGCAATTTGGAAGCGAAATTAAATTTGATAAAACAAATGTTAAAATGTAATTATATATGAAAACAATTAAACATTCGCATTGTAATTGATATCTGATTCTGATTTGAATAAATATCAACTTAATGATTCATTTTACTAACAGAAAAGACTTTAAAAATAGTATGGCGAGGTAAGGGGCGGCCTTCAATATTTACAAGTTGGGAGGGCTGGGGAAATTGCACGTTCTGTTTTACAAATCGGGTTTTGGGAGACATTCAAAAAAATAATTTAAAAAAAATAAAACAAAATCAGGCGATACAACACTTTACTGTTGGTAATTCTATTATTTACCTTAACTTTGCATTGTTTTGTGATTTTGATATCACACCATGTCATCGTTGTTCAATAATTACAAAACATATGAATAAAACTTATCATATATATATATATATACATATATATATTATATATATATATATATATATATATATATATATATATATATATATATATATATATATATATATATATATATAGTTTTGCACATATATATATGAGTCATTTTTTGTGTATTCATGTCAGATTATTAAATTATTGTTACTCATACACTGATGACAATATCCGCACTGCACCCTTTTAGTAAACATGATGACTTGTGGCTTTCGCTTTATTTATGATTTCACAGAGTCATATGACTACGTATGTAGGTCGTAGTTTTGGCGACCGAAATATGTCATGCTAGCAAGTGATATGATATCAAATACTACATTTTCACTTTGACCATTTTTTCAACCTTTTTTTTGATGTTGTGGTTCTCTGCTAAAATAAAATACCTTTAAAATATATTTTATTCATACGTACTCTGCACGCCTTCCTAGATAGGGTCATAAAACACAACCAGTTTCTCTTCTCGCCGAAAATTGAAATCTTAAAAATATACTGTAGTTGTTGGCAATAGTACATACATCGAGGTAATTTTTCACTCTATGCGTATTTTTTCAGTGTAGTATTTGTAAATTATGTTGTTTGACAGCGAATAATTTTACTTTTCTAAATTGAACAATTTCTAATTTCAAAATTCCGCATGTATATTATCTTCATCATGGATATCACTGTGTAATTTCCTTTTATTTCATGGATGACCTCATTTTACAAAAGCAATTTTGTAAGGGATGAGAAAACGAACTATACAAACGAGAATTGACTACTCATAAACGATCTTTAGTTTCAGAGTCTATGGTTACAAATTACTGGAAGGAGTGATGAGTCACCGTCTTCAAATATAGTAACTTATTGAATATGCATCTGTTAATTTCACTTCATAGTTTGAATGTGGTCTCACACCACACGCTTTCTCAATTTACAGTTTGCCTTCACGAGAAGCGTTGGAACGTCCCACACATTGTTGTCTGCAGTAAACAGCTAGAATTGCCACTATAGCCTTCACGTCATCTGACGCTGATGAAAAAAAAATCAATAATCAAAATAAACACTCGTCATCCCTAGCAAATAAATGTTTACTGAGCGTGCAAGCTTGTCAATGTTATGTAGGGTTTTTCACTATTAAACACATGTTATGGTGATGAAATGTTAACATATAGTTTTGCAACCCTCTTTGGTTACTAACACCAGTACCTTTGTATTCTATCCCAAGTTGTCACCCTTATATTGGCAAAAGTGTAGTACAAAATGAGAGACATGGCCAAACCCCAGGCGAAAGCATCGAGTCGGTACGATTAAAAGTGTCTGTAGTGAGTTTAAACAGAATACATTCTATGCGTGTCTGTACTCGAGAAGAACATTCTCCACTCGGTCAATTTAATCAGACGATCATAATTATGGCGCGAAGTGATGTTTGTTTTCATTGCTTGTCTGCGCTAGTGATTTGTGTCTCTTTTGTTACACGAACTGATAACCATACTGTGTTTTCCACGTGTACCATTTCTGCTGTGCTTGAATATGTTGTGTTATTACTAATGTGTTGTTGTTGTTGTTTTTATTGTTGTTGTTGTTGTTGTTGTTGTTGTTGTTGTTGTTGTTGTTGTTAAAATGAAGTTCGATGGTTTCACCTCGAGGGTCATTGTTAAGTTTGTATTAAATTTCATTAGAGATTCCATTTCTTAATTTAATTCCTTACGTTTTTTGGATATTCACCTATTGAATACACCAAAATTAGTTTTATATGTTCGTCTTTCTCTGCGCCATCAAATTAAGGGAATATCCATCCATTAGCACGTCAGTTAATAGTTATAGCTTACTTCTCAATACGTGGGTACACAATACAGTATATACAGATTTCCGACAACCAAATCATTCAAACCAACATTTCCTATTGTGCGTTAGTCACCGCTGTACCCTTCAGCAAGCCGTTGAGATAAACTAGTTACTCTTACAAAGTTCATACACAAGGACTCTTCATTGAAACCACATGGCAATGGGATTTAGGTCAGATTAACTTTCTGGATGGTATAAAGTAGCGCCTGAATTTTGCTTCACACCCATTTCTTAATTATTAGTCTAGCAAACAACGTACGAGGAAACAACGTCTTATGTGGCTGAAAACTAGTAAATTGTGTAATTTGACTTTTACAGTAAATTTTCTCTATAATACGATTCCCCTATCACCGACTAATTCTCACTCCTGGTACAACATTAAATATGGCTGATAATCAGTAAATATATTCATTTCACACTAATATAGAGGTCATAAATTATTCCGAATATAACACTCTGACAACCATTAGTATACATGACATTGTTTCCACTGCTTCAGCTTCTTTACAGGGGCTGAGGAGACACCTAGATCGACGCAAAGTGCATTGAAACGCATTCGTGTTCTTGTTGTTGCCGCTGCTATTTTACACAACTCGATACACCAATGTTATTCAAACTTCGTTTTCTATTAGTATTGATAGCTAGCATGTTGCCCAGCCGTGCTACTGTCTTGAATTATAAGGTTTGAAGCTGTGAATAGTCTGGGAGTGATATATGGCTCTTACATGTACAAGTATTTGGATTGTCGGGTCAAAGTTGACATAGCTCTCTTAGCTCTCAGTGTCCACCAATACACATTATTTAAAAGTTCTGACATTTAATGTTTTAATTCAGTATGGTTTACTTTGATATAAGATTATTATCATTACACTCCGTCTCCCTGATGCTGTCGATTGCCGTCTGATTTTCTACACAACTGTTCTACGATTTCAATTTATCAATTAAACAAAATTGATAAATTACCTGCCTGGTCCAAAATCTGAAAAAAAATACTTCTACAAACCTAAGTTGTCAGATATTGACAAAAATGACAGTCAATAATTCATTATGGCAGCACAAGCGTAGCTTTATTCATATAAATCAAACTAATTCATTATTGTTGTTAACCTCTTGTTTAAAAAGTGAAAGAAAATTAGTTAGCCCAACATATGCAAATAAAACACACCCAGGATATAGAAATATACTTTGAGATGATTAATTCCTCATCTTGACTGTTTACATAATATCGGCAAAGTGATATGTAATGTAAATTCTAGTCCAGTAACATTGCTATTTGGCTTGACAAGTCGTTCGTCTGATAACATATCTAACGAGCCAGTATAGCGAGCAGGATTCAATAGTTAAGTTTCTCGGTTATAATCGTTGAAAAGATTATAACTTCCGAACGAAAACAATGAACACATGAATGTGTCTACCGAGCAACGTTTTGAAAATGTAAAAGTCCAATAGAATCGAGCATGATGCAGTTGGCATTATTCTAGATGAATGGACGCATTCCTATTCCAGACATACAGTACTGTATAGTATATTTTTTTTACTAGAACTAGTAAATGAATTCCTAAACTACAGTTTCTTGTGTTAACAACATGTAGTTGACTTTTGCATGTCGGTACAATTTTTACAAAATTCAACCTGTTAATGAGTTTCATATCTCTCTAAAAAGTAAACTGATTTTTACTCTGCTTAATAAATGCAGTGTGCATTAAGAATAACAAATACTTATTATTAATAGCAAATAGATACACCTTGTTATCAAATATATCACATTCTAGAAATATAAATTATTGTATGGGCAACACCATATGTAAATTATCAATTTCAATATATATCCCATTAAAATTATTTTCAAAATATAAATGAAATGAAATGCCAATGTTTAAATGGACAATAATTATTAGACACACCAGCAATGGTGAATTAAGAAGAAATATATTGCCATAAAATATCAATACAAACTACTATAGGTACCCATAAACCACTTTCAGTCAATGCCATCTTTCTACTGGTGACATCAAGACTGTAATCGGACATTTGTTTATGATTGTCAAAAGGAATTGATCTATCAGGAAACACATTTAAACAAATGCTGACTCAATTATCCGAATTATATAGTTGCTATTAGCATTAAGTCATATTGTGTTCTCTCAAAGTTATCAATGTCATAATCATATGAGCGAAATGTCATACATTGATTTATGTGGATATAAATGTTCATTAATTTTTTGATAAGCTGTAGCATGTTGTCAATAAATATTACATTTTTGTAAATAAAACAAAATGATTTACAAACAACGAAACTAGTAAACAAGGAATTACATTATTGTTCCCTTGATCCCATTTACTCTAAAACACACAAAAAATATTTCAATGTGATAAAAAAACTGTCTTTGTTGTCTAAGATAAACGTCCCGCCTCCAACAACCATTCGTCCCCACATCGTTACTACTGAATTATTTATGAATTAAAATCACTTTCTTCCTGCTAATTCTGTTCAATGTGTATAATATTGTAATTTAAAGAGAACAACAACGTCATTTAGCGCGCCCCTTAGAAAGACATACACCGCGTGTACTTTCAATGATCACAATTTGACAATAACTCTTGTAAGTTGTAAGGTCGTGGTATCTCTACCATACATGATTAATTTGCCTGTATAAACTTTGACCCTGAATACGCTAGTATTTTAATGGTGTCTTGTTTCCTACAATCGCCACCCCTCCCGCCACAAGGACATGTGGTATACACATCATTTTCTTAGCAATAAATTGTCTTCTGTTTGCATCAATATCAAGGTCAATCAAGTTCATTCATTTTATCATTTTTGAAGATCAACACAACACGTAAATCAAATCCATAATTCTACGAGAATATACATTATGACGTTGAAGTTCTATATTATGACTAGTACTGTTTACTTCAAAGCCACGATAGCAATGTATATTACAATATGTATCTAAAGTTAGATTGAAAAAATTACTGACTAATGAAACCGAAAGATAAATTCAATCTCCCACCACCATCAATCCATCCATCCGATGAAATCTGATCACTTCTTTGACAATTTTGCAAAGTCTATTTTAGCATATTCTGTTTCCTCTGTCTCAGGTTTTTTCTTCATGGGACGTTGTTGTCCTTGGGCCAACGAGTGGTCTAAGTCTGCATAGATGATACTACCACGATTGGCACCAGTCTAGACAAATGAAGACAGGCAATAATATGTGGCAATTCACGGCCTTTATCTTTCCATTTTTTTACATATAGGTAATTGGTAACTGTTAAATATGTATTCCCTTTTAAACAATGCTATGTTGAAACATTTTTATGAGTTCATCGACTGTATTCATTAATGTATGAATTAATTTAAGCAAGCAACAAGAATTATCGAAGGAAAATTGACACTGTGTTGGTTGTTATTGATCACACTTTCTATATCTATATCGCAGAGAATCAAGCATACTTCTTGATTTGGTATCTATTTTTCTTTTCAATTTCTCCATGTACATCACGCCATATGGAGGATAGGAACAGAGCATGTGATGAAATGATGTTTTTAGAATTTCATTTACAAATGAATGTCACTCATTTCCCACGCCACAGTTTGTCATAATTTGCTCTAATATTACAACACAAATATTTTGTTTGCATTTTGCATGAAAATATAATTTAGGTCAGGTATGCTCTCCATCTTCAATAGGTGGGACAACAGTATCCACACAATAGAGCAGGTAATGCTAACTGAGACAACTTGTTTAATAATTGAGGAAAGCTTCGTGAGACATTTGATTTCTTATCAACAGTCACAACATTACTAGTGGAATTTCGAATAGTGAGGGGATCTCATTTGGCAAGACGATTTTCATGAAGGTGAGCATACTTTCACACACGCATACTACTATCTATCCAACAATATACACCAACGCTCAGACAACTGTCATTCAAACATGTCAACGGGACTGCAATACATAATATTGTATGTCCATCTCAATGAACAGTAAAACGAATACAGTCGATGAGTTCTTAAAAAACTATTCAACATTACAACAAGATTTAAAAGAAAATAGACACTTTTTTGTTAATTACTTTTTCTTAATTTTTTTGAAAGGATTTTAATAATGGCCGCAAATAGCAATGTATTATACATACATACATACATACATACATACATACATACATACATTACATACATACATACATACATACATACATACGTACGTACGTACGTACGTACGTGGAAATGTTGACATGTTTGGTGACAGTGATGCCACTCATGTGTTATTGCCATTCGTTAACATGCATCTAGTTAAAAGGTCCGAGTATGTATCTATGCCAAGACCGTGTTTTGGATTTTGAGTTATTCTGCCAGTCGTCTGAAATATCATGTTCCGGGTATGAACGGGAGATGTTTTGCGTACACGATGAACTAAATACACGAACTAGTATACGTAGTAGCTAGTACATTTGTATACTAAGGGATCGGAGAGTTCAACCTAGGGTTAACGATTGGTAAACAGAAAGAGCGTGCAAGTCACCAGAGTCACCAAGCTGTCTGGTTTCAATAGAACAGTCGACTAGTTATACAGTGCTAGCAAGAGAAGCAATGTACAATTCCTACATCTTACTTATTTCTTGTTACTTCTTATATAATAGTATACCCACGAGTATTGATAAAACTAACTTCTCATTGACATGTGATCTTAGATGATAAATGTCAGAAATTTCAACTCGACGTATTTCTGTCATTTTTTCTTCCGTAAGGAAAAGATATATTTATGGGTAGAAGTGTGTGTGTCTGTGTGTCTCTCTGTGTCATCGTTTTCTCCATAACGGCTTGCTCAATTCAAACGAAATTGTAATGATGTATTTCGTAGGGTTATGGCAAGACTTGAATAGGTTTTGGTAAAAATCCCGTGATTATTAATGAGCAATTTACGTAATTAATATTTTTCGGTAATTAGGCTATATCTCAAGAATGCACGCTTCAAATTTAATATTAAAAAGGAGAAAATAGTTTCTCATCAGGAAATTTGTCTAAAGTGGTACGACGACGCGCTTATTTCTTTTTTACATTCTCAACAAATGTCACAGTACATGTTGTGGTTGGCCAGGAGATCACTAACAGCAATGAGCAAATAGCAATCAATGAGAAAAATAACTTATTACATATGTTCTGTTGTATTCCAATAATTGTCTGTAGGAACAACAATTTCAAAACTTTGCCCTTACGGAAGACATTCAGTTTACATCTGGTAGTACACTTGTATTGATTATTGTTATCAACTCACAGCAACATGTTGGGTTTATAAAATAGCACTTCGGTAAAAAAATTTCAACTTTTTCAACTTAAAGTCTTATTAAGAAGTATGTAAGGGTTTATCTGAAAAGCCCGGATGATGATATCATGAATTGTAACAACCTCTCTGTATTGGCGTTCTTTAAATGTGTCAAGATAAGGAGATGTTGAATAGTTTATTAATTTACCATTACCTGATCACGACGAGGAGTTTTGGATGACTTTGCATATGTGGCGCCAACATTTTCATCATCCATATCCTCAACATTTTTACTCATTCTGTTGTTATCATTAGTGGCTCCAGATTGAAATGTTGAAGTGTTGTCTGAATCAGAAACGGAAAAAATTAAATAATTAGGTTATGTAAATTGCAGTACATAATAACCAAGGAAATCACACTGCTAGCTAGTACTTTGATACGGTTACTTTTTCCATACTTTGACTAATTGTAACTATAAGTACACTTTTCTTTAAATATAAAACTCCTCCTCTGTTTATAAATATGGTGAAAAAAAATAAAAAAATAAAAAAAAATAAATGTAAATACAAATACAAATATAAATACAAATACAAATAAAACTCGTACGGTGGAGTGTGGTGAAGGGCATGTTTCTTGGAAACGTGAAGTAAAGTATTATGTAATACCTGTGTAGAGATTACCAACATTGTTTCCCCCACCATCTGGTGCAGATCGCATGAAAGCTGTGTTGGTTTCCCCGGAATGAAATGCATCATCAATTCTGAAATGAGAAAAAATTCAGTTTATAATGGTAAACATACTTTTTTTAAAAAGTAATCAAAGTAGCAACATTTCAAGTTGAGTGAAATAGGCTTGTGTTTTCATATGTTTAGTTCCTCTCTTTTGGTTATAGGCATTGGTTATGTACAACGCGAGAGTGTACATGTTATAAATGTTTATAAATATAATAAATATAAACGCTTTCCACTGACGATTTATGAGTACTTCATTGACACAATATGGTTATATCTGACGTACCTCCCGCGTTTTAGGGCTACAGTAAGAAATATGCAAGATAACATACCTTACAGGATCAAGCGCTGTAAGTTCTGTAAAAAAAACGATCGGTGCATTAAAATAGTTAGAATAATTATATTTTTACATTTAACTTCTGATTTGATTCTATTTTCCAATAACATAGAGTAAGAATTTCTACAATGACTTCAAACAAAAATTACAATCATGACACTAACTGATAAATAAAGTTTAGTTAAATATATCAGTAAAGATATCACTATGATTTAGCATTGCCAATATGTACACTTACTGTACAAAGTTCTTGTTATACATTCAGTAACTCTCGATCGTGAAAACGATGTATAGATGTGTCATGGTAGAAATGCGGACAATGAAATAATCTTACCTGCTCCAGATGGTCGTTGACGTTTTTTCTTTCGTTGTCGATGAACGAGAACCGATAACATGATCACCATTATCAGTAACAAGAAAATGCCTGCAGAAATTCCACTAATTGCTGCCACGTCTAAATCATCGGTGATTTTTTCAGCTACAAAATACACAAATTGTTCATAATAAGTTCATGTACATGCATATTGTTGATTTCATGTGACATTGACTGGATTGATATTGAGATGAATGTTGAAGACAACTGTAATACATTCTAAAAGCTTATTGCAGGATGGATTCTATTAAATGAATATCCACGTTGATATACCACCCGATTGTCAGGATCAAACGCACATAACAAGCTAAATATTATAGTACAAACATTGTTGAAAAGGAAGAAAAGGTTTTATAAAAAGTTTTTTTTTTAAAAATCATATATGAAAGAAAGACACATTTATTTACCTATTGTTTCGCTGAGTTTCACATCATGAGTTATGAGTTCACCTACACCATTGGTAATAGTACACGTGTATGTTTTAAAATCAGATTTCTTAACCTTGTTTAGAGTAAGTGTGCTAGTTGTTACAGTTCCTTCAAATTCTATTACGTCACGACCTCCAGACTTATCTTTCCATGTAATTGTAGCATCAGGGTATGCATCAACTCTACATATCAGTTCAGCTGTCTCTCCGATTTCTGCCATTACAGTGTTCTCATTGTCAGTATTCAATATTCCTGGAACATCTTGAAATAAAAATGGACGTAAAAAAGATTAATAATGATTTAGCATGTCTTTAGCAAACCTCTGTATGTATACTGCAAGCGGTTAGTTTAAATTCATCTGTAATACAAATTTGCATATTAAAGCATCGTCAGAAATGAATACGCATTACAAAAGTCATGCTGAGTTCCCAGTTCATGTGACTTCAGTGTGGTTTGGAGGTAACGGTCGTTGATCTCTATTTGTCTGTAGATAGTTTCAGACCAAGTGCTAGTCTGTGACTAGCTCTCTACTAAAACTGGCCCCCATTTTATCCTTCTCGTTCATTATCTGGAATACATTTTTTGTTATACGGACACCCCTAACTAGTGACCATACCCCGAGTACCTATAACCAACATGTCACTGGTGGTTATACGTCAAAATAACACACTTCGTTTCAAATGATTCCGGTACACAATTAAATATGGAAACTTTGACTCTTCTTACACCATACGAAATATTGCATATGTATCGACAGTGCTATGCTTGTATTTTTTGACACATTTGTAGCACGAAATGACGATGATTCCTATCGATCAAGTTAGATTTGACATGTACTTACAATAAACTAACATATCCATCAATACCCCAATTTCACTATCTTCTGAGTCGTCATAGAATTTTGTCGTTGCATTACAATAATAACTTCCATTCCTCCATCGTTCAGTTTTCTCCATGGTATAGGTAAGTGTAGTAACACCTTCACCTTCTTCGGCTTCTTCTGTCTTCACAATGGTAGGACCAGTATCATTCACGTGCACCAATTCAATCTTACTTGGACTAGGCAATCCTTCCATAGCAGTACAGGTCAAATTGTTAGATGAATTCTCTATTGTAGCATTTTCAGGACCAAATATATGAACGATCGGAAAGTCTGTGGAGTAACAAAAACGCTGTCACCTAGTAAACATGTATGCAATACGTATTCATGGAATTATTGTAATGTATGAAGAGACAACACGATAGCTCAAATTCATATGAATACTTTACGAAGGAAATGAAATGGCGATAATAACTTTGTTCTAAATAATAGACATGGAAATAAACAAAAATAAGAAAGACTAATTATAAATCAATGTAAAAACTAATAAAAAAAGAAGATATTTATGATACTTACGTTCAACAATCACATTCGTTACATTGAAACCAATGCCATCGGCTCCATCATAGAATTTAATCTTAGCTGTACAGTTGTAAACCCCCATGTCATCACGTTTGACGTCATTGATTGCATGTATTAGACTGTTCGACTTTGTTACTCCATCTTTTGTCCACTTTGTCTCTGAAGGTGGTGGATTTGAATCTACAGTGCACTCTAATGTTATATCATCACCTTCTTTACATCGTACAAGATCCAGTTTCACAGAAACGTCAGGATAATCTGTCAATTCAACACAATTCGAAATATTAGAAAACAGACTTGCTATGATGCCAATAATATGATATTTACAGTTCAGTCACGCAAACAAATGATTGGGACTTTTGAAAAGTAAGGTGTGTCAATTTCCCTTGCCTTATTACAACCCCTTAATATTTTTCGGCTCTCTGTTCAAAATTTCGTGATAGTTCACTCAAAAAATATTGCTTTTTGCCAAAATTCCAGCTAGCTCTTAAAAACAATAACATAATTGCATTGCTGAAGTTTTAGAATGTGATAAATAAATGCTGAAATGTATATCTACTTACATTGAACGTCAACAGTTGTTACACCACTTCCATATCCAACTGAATTGTCGTAGAAGATATTTGTTGCATCGCAGGTATAATTTCCAGAAAGTTCACGTTTAATGTCATCAAGTGACACATTGGCATTTGAATAAATATTACCATTTTGTAAAATCCACGTTAGGTTAGTTTCCATCGGATTGGCGTCAACTACACTACAGCTTAAAGTGACTGTTTCTCTTTCTTTACAGACAACTAGTGGTGATAGAACCTCAACTGATGGGGGATCTGTAAAGAAATATATTTCAGAATTATAGTTTCTCCATTGTAATTATAGTTGTATAAACTTTTAATAATAAAACAACATAATTACACCACTACTCTACATATACAAGATAGGCACCTCTAGGTATACTTATCATGTCTATGGAATTCATTATATTCGACAATGTATAACATGTTAAAATGCTATCAGTAGGGAAAGCCCAGAATGTGATTATTTTCAAATACTTACATTGAACATCTAAAGTTACATCATCAGATACGGTATTAGTCGATCCATTCCAATACGTATTAACTGCCTGGCAAATGTATTCTCCACTGTGGTCTCTGGTGACATCTTCAATGTTTAGTTCTTCACCACTGGTATTAAGCGCACCTCGGTGTATCCAAGATATGGCAGCCGTGGGATTCGCAATGGCATTACAGTATGCAGTGAACACTTTCCCTTCTACCGCAATTCCTCTATTTTCCACTATATTGACGATTGGAGGGTCTATAACAGAAAAAGGAGTAATGAGTAAACATATTTTAAATAACAAATAATGATGAGTGACAGGTATAGACAAAGATAAGTAATGGAAATCAACATCAAGAACAAGCTGATTAATACATATCTAATTCGATGAAAGGGTCTAATTTTTTTATTTACCTCAGATTTTAATGATACTGCATCAAGGCTAGATAGCTACAATTTAACAAATTATTCTTTCAATATTTATAGACCTGAAGTGCAAACCTTCATCTCATAATCATAAAAAATAGCCAATATCTATTACTTTTATCTTAGTGATCAGTTGACCCTAGGGTTAACACTGCGATCTACTCTATATTTGCTGTAAATGAAGGAACTTGTTTTTGATTTTCGTCACAATATGACCATTTCTTGTTGTATAATAAACAAAACACCAACATAATCATACATACATACATACATACATACATACATACATACATACATACATACATACATTCATACCTACCTACCTACCTACCTACCTACCTACCTACATACATACATACATGCATACATACATACATACATATATACATTCTTAAAGACAAACACATAGACATACAAACGAACAGTAATGATGTACACGAATAGTAGAAACTCACTTGTTTTCAGGGATGGGATGGGTGCGGTGGAGGATTGTTACAGCAACGGAAGTACTATGCATTCCGCTTTTATAGTTAGATGTAACAATTCAACTTATGCTGCTATAAAACAAATATAATATATTTTCTCCACCAATAAATATACGGAAAGTCGAATAGGAAATACTATAATGCCTACTTACATTGTACATCAATATTAATGCTTGTCTGCCCTTGACCTTGTGTACCATCCCAAAATGTATTGTTAGATTTACATGTGTAGGTACCATGGTCATCTAGATCTATTGTGTCAAACCTCAGCAACGGTTCATCTTCCTCTGTATCTGTCCATGTGGTAAACCATACTTGTGGATTGGACTCTTCAACTTCGCATTTAATTGATACGTTTGTTGTGCCATCAATAACTTTGCCATCTTCGCTTGCATCACCAATAACCATGACTGCCAGATGTGGTTTGTCTAAAATGGATTAAAGGTGGTAAAGCTTCAATTTGGAAAAGTGCAGTTAGACTTTTTTCTGCCTTTGTAGAGTTATATTGGTTTATGCACACTTTGTAATCACATATAAATCCCGCAGCACTTTATCGTCCGTGTTCGACGATTTTGAGTATTTCTGTGAGAGCCAAGTTCTATTGAAAAAACGACATTTGATGACACACACCCCTTTGTCTTGAGAAATAGAGAGTGTCAAGACATGCATATTTGGTATTAGTAATGTCATCACC